>NW_028254002.1:0-213932 GCF_964263255.1 Lissotriton vulgaris
CTCAACGCGGAGTTCTGCGAGCAGTGGAGTGCGTTTGGGTCAATTTGAAGCGCTTTTTCGGCGAGTAGCACGCTACTCCAGGATCCAAAAATGATTAGTGGTGAATTAGTGTAGGGAAATATAAAATGTATTTGAGAGCTGGACATGTTGGTCTGTTAGTTGGGTTGAAAAGAGAGTGGAGGAATAGAAGAGGGAAGGTTTGGCATTTATATAGCGCTTGCTACCCCTGATGAAGTGTTGAAGTGCTTTTCAGCGAGTAGCATGCTACTCCAGAACCCAACAAGATAAATAGATAGATCAATTATTTTGGGTAGGTTGTTTTATTATATAAATACAACTGTACGAAAATTCATTAAATTCTGTTGTAAAGTTGTATCCAAGAGGCAAGTATAGTCTCTGATAATAATGTATACAAAGTTGGCTTGCCATCAAGACTGATGCCCCGTAATGTTGATGCAAATTCATCTGTGCTGGAGTATCCTAGACTCTTGTTGAATTGTACCATCCAACTTGTAGGTACTGCTATTTGTATCAGGTTCACGTTGTAGGCAGACACAAACGCCGAAATTGTGCACTATTTATATTAAGCATAATGTAGGTGAACAGATGACAGTAACCACTGTACAATCTGTATTAGGTGCTTAGAAGTAGAGTGACATAGAGGGCAAAAAACACTCCACTAACTCTGTCACTCGCTTAGTACAGACGAACGCCAAAGGTCCTCGTACATAAGGAAGCATCGGGCTGCACCCTCTTTCTGTGTCCCATGGGCATTTTGTCTTTTGTTCTACAGAAGAGGCTGCAGACACTTCCATAGCCCTTTATGTAGTGTGGATCACGTAGGTGAGATTCTCAGCGGGCATGCTTTCCTTTGTATTGGGCATGGCCACATTCAAATGTGGGAAAACCTTTTGTCTTGCGACTGCACTGTATTATTGACACGGGCAAAAGGGCAAACAAGCAGTTAGGAGGCGCACTGATTGTATGCCACCACCTGACAGGATGGTGACAGACCCCACCCGCAAGACAAAGGACCTCTGTAATTTAATACAGGGGCCCGGGGGGATTAGAGAGGGTATATGAAGTACGTCCTCCCAGTGGATACTCTGTAACAAAAAATACTCCAAAAGCACCCTACTGAAGAACTATAAAGTTCGAGGTAGGTTGCGCTCATCGGAAGAGAAAGGGGACCTATGTATGAGGAGGGATTACACACTATACCAATTGGGATGTGTTTAATATTCTAACCATATCTATGTGCATAGAAGGGGGGCAACACTAGTTGTTTTTAGTTACCCTCACACACCCTAGTGGTGTCATGCTTCATCATTGGGTCACCCCGACTCCTACAGGTCAGGGTGGGCTCAACCACAGTGTTGGGAAGCTCTTGTGATAATGAAGGAAAAAGGGGTATATATAAAATACCTCAATCAGACCCCCGGTATCCCTTTATTCATGGGTCTGGTTGGGTTGTTAAAATTAGAATAAAAGTAGGGTTTGTAAGGATTTTTATGGTCCTATGACCCTAGTGAAGTGCCGACATGTTTCAGTCCTTGTGAGGCCATAAAAGTCCCGGACTTTCTTCAGGGCAAGATTCAATGACCCCCTTATGTGTGGGGATGCTAAGGAAGGGGAATTCCCTACTCTATTGACGTGGCGAGGGAAGAGTAGCTTCTCCTCGTGTTCGTGTAGTTATGTTACTTCGAAATGCCAGGCTCCATCTGTAGAGAAATATAGCATATAAAATCTTTATCAGAGACAGACATTATCTGTGTATTCGTAGGATCCCTGTGCATGGCATGCTGAGTGAACATGCTCAATTTGTGGAGAACACGAATGGTCTCATTCTATGTCACTTCTGTATATATTGGCATTCTCATTGTGTGACACCCAACAGTCCGTGTCAAAACATCACACTCCATTAAACTATAACGGTGTAAGGCTGTGAAGTGAAGTATAAAAACAAGTGATAGAAGTCTCAATTGCAGTCAATGAATCACACAAGACAAACAAACATATATATTCTACATTCATATATCACACACTGAGGACATCTGTTCACATACTTCATGCACTGGTTGGTAATCCGTTTGTTCACTTACCCAAATTATGTTGGGCGTAGGCACCTCAGTGGGCGGGACATTAGGGCATACTCTCCTAGTTAAAGTGTGGCAGAGAGTTAGATATCGCCTATTAATACAAGTGGGTCTAGCGCTAGAATAAGGGCTCCAGCGGGACTATGTTTAGCTCGTAGGACCCCACCACAATCAAAGGAGAGTCTCCACTTACTTGTTTAGAGGACGTACCCTACCCGAAAGTGATCGGACCCGCTCACCGGCTTGTGGCTGCTATTCGAGCCGGTGCGGGTGAAAGAACAGTTTATTTCCGCATACGGCGTAATGCGTGTGACGTCATACCCAGAAGTGAGCGCATGCCCAAACTCAAAGGGTCATGGGAAATGTAGTATTTCACCCGAGTTGTCGTTCCAAAGCATCAGAGGTGCCATGGCCGATCTAATGGGCATAGGATATACGGACGATGATGCCTCAGCCATTTTGGCTGGTCCATCCCTGTTATCAGACACAAACATCAATCAGAGTCTGACCCAAGCACAGAATTGGGATGAATTGAAGGAGTTGAAGCACAACCAAATGCGTATCCTTCTTCATAGAGCAATCATGACGGAGTACTTAAGGGGGAATGCGGCACCAGCAGGCTTTTTGGTCTCCAATGCCCCAAGGATCTTTTTGGACGACCCTCTATTCAAAAAGGAATGGTCATTAATAGCCTGGCTCTGCTCACGAGATTGGCTCATTTTATTTATCAATACAGCCAAACGCCTATCTGAAGCCATGCTTATTAAAATCAAGACAAGTGAAGATCACCTCCTTACAGAGATAAAACTAACTATCTACAAAAAGAAACTAGAGGAAGTCAATAAAGAGATAACAGAACACAAAGACTTCCTGATGCAAAGCAAAATTTCTAAATTACAAAAAGACTTTAAAAAGTTCAGCCATGAAAAGGTATATCCATACATTAAAGATGATTACCAGGGGGAACAAGTATCAGATACAGGATCTACTAGAAGTAGTAATTCATGTTCCACTGACTCAGACCAAAGTGGCAACTCAAGTGACAATGCCAGAAAGAACTGGAATCAGAAACAAAGACATCCTCCTAGAGGCGGATATAACCAGAGTTATGGCCCACCACAAATGTATCAGTGGTCAGTACCTTTTGCCCCTGGACCATTTAATGGACCACCACAATACCCGATGGGACCATTTTTCCAACCCAATTACAATCATTTTTTAGCATAGGGCGGAAGAAGAGGCAGATGAGGCAGAGGGGGGAACAACAACAACAGGAGAGTCCAATGGGACCAAACAGAGAAAACCATCCCCAACACGAGGAGTACGACAAAAGGCCAATGTGAGAAGTTGGCCTGATATATGATGTTTCCAATTCTGGAACCACCTTGTATCAGTCCAAACAATCCCTTATGGTGTCGGGTTGTAAGTCAACCTTGTTAGACAAGCTATCCTAGGGGTAGCATGGACTAAGCAGCCTTAAAGGCTTAACTTAAGAGGTCGTGTTAAGCAAGCTGTTTTACCACATACAATCCTGTAATACCAAATGAAAGGACACCACACAAGTATATATTATAAACATATATGTGTTTATTTCTAAAATAATCCCCAGTACTCTTTATGAGCAAAGGGGCACAAGTGTTAAATCAAAAACACAGTATAACATACAAAGTTGCACAATTATGGATGAGGGCGGGTGGCCACTCAAACCATATATTAAGAAAGTGGTATAAGAGATACCAATCGAACAGTGGTTAGGCCTAGGGCCTAGGGAATCGCTGGGAGCAGTCGGGACTAGCAAAGCTGAAGTCGGGAAAAGCCCGCGGGATTCGGGTGCAGCACTTAAAGTGCGGCTTGCACCAATGCAAAGTCAATGGTGCGTAAAAGTTACACAAAGAGAGTTTAAGGATACTTCCGCTGAACCTAGAAGGACAAAACTTTAGACACAGACCCTAGAGGTGTGTACCAGTGTGGGAACACCGGCGTTGCAATGTTACCTCACCCACAGGAAGCGGGTGCATAGGGTTGAAGTGGCGTCGGGTTTTGACACGCAGGCTCTTGGTGCTTGGAGCTGAAGATGCTGCAGGCGATGTGAAGGAGAAGTGTCCGGTGTGATCCAAGGGTGGATCAGAGATGAAAAGTACCTGAAAGCAGAGGGGACAGAGTCTGGGTCACTCAGCAGTGACCAGGGTGGAACCAGGACGGAATCTGGCAATGTCGGGCGCAATCAGGTGGTTGTAGAGGTGCTTCTCTCCGCTGTCATGTGGGCTCTGGGGCATCTGCGACGTCCAGGAGCGGGTCACGATCTGTCCCACGTAGGCTCTCGCCGTCGGCGCAGTCGGCTTCAAGATTGTAGCAAACAACACTTGGCAAGAGCAATCCACGCGGAACCGGGAGATTGCTTCTCACTCGGACCAGGAGGGTCAGAGTGGGGGCTCCTTTTCACAGGAGCTGGTGCAAATCTGGAGCAACCAGAAAAGTAAGTCAGTTTAAGGTTTTCGTCGGCACAGGGGCCACAAGCCAGCTGGCAAGTGACCGGGCCAACGCGTCGAGCCAACACAAGCAGAAGGGCCCCACGCAGCACTCGTCGAGTGTGGAGGGGTAGGCTTCGGTGCAAGAGTAGCTCAGGGTTGGGGCTTCTCAAACCCCGGTGTACAGCTTCGAGGGTCACTCGTGGGATGCACGGTCAGCGTCTTGTGGGCTGCATGGTCAGCGTCTTGTGGCCTTTTCAAGATGGCGTGCCCCACGCTTCCGGTCGCCTCCACGGGTCTCAGCTCTGCAGGGACTGTGGATCGGGCTGGAAGAAGGCAGGCAAGCTTGATCCGTCGATCTCTGTCGCTCGAGTTCCGGCGGGAACTGCAACAAAGCAAGGGTCGAGGTGGTGGATGGTGCCTGTTTGCACAGGGTGGTCACTCCTTGACCACAAGGGAGATTCTTCAGTCTTCTACGTTGAGTAGGATGTCGAAGGGTCCAGAGTTTCGTTTCAAATGTTTCGTCAGGATAATCTGAGTGCTTTGGCACTGCTCCCATTCTTATACCAATCTAGGGGGTGGATTACCTGCTAGGTCCCCTCCTATGGGTGGGACCCAGGAAGGGGGTGGATACACCCCTTTCCTTTGATCCAGGCCGCGCTGGGGCTGGAGTGCCCCAGAACCGGTTTGGCCGGATTATGCAATCGGCAGCCTTGTGCTCCCCAGGCAGTGTCTGGTTCCTTTCAAACCTCCCTGCTACAATCCACTATCTCCTGTCTGGGGTGGTGTGACACCTCCCTGTGACAGGAAATCCTTTGTCCAGGCCCCCTTGGCTGAGTTTCGGTCAGCTTAAGGGGGTCAGACTTGTGTCTGTGGCAGAAGCATCCATTTTGTGTATCTGAGGCTCTTTTAAAAATCAACCGCGTTTTAGCAAAGTAACATGTCGTCCCCCTCTAGAGGGGTGGAATGCTATCCCCGTAGCCAGGACTGGCGAGGGGATAGTATTCCAAATCGTATGACACCTTACGCGACATGTTTTGATAAAGCCAAACCAAAGATGACATATAACCGCGAGGATTATAATGCACCTACTAGTATATGGTATGGCATTATCCCGGAACAGCTAAGGGAATTGGTCCCGACAGCTGCAGACAGGCTCAGCTCATGCTAGAGCACCATCTTACATTAAACCACGCACTCTGACTCCAGGATTGTTAAGGCCTGCCATAGGAGTGAATCATAGGTTTATATGTGTCCAGATAGGTTTAGATATAGGCATACTATATCTAAGCAGGGGGTGATTACACCACCCCGCCCCAGCTGAGTGATCAGCCAGTTGTGTCAATTTTGGATAGCCAGCCAGGGGTGGCAAAAGATATGCTGCAGCCCCTGGTAGGCCTTGGGCGGCACCTATGCCCTGGGCACCTATAGTGCACTGTACAGGGGCTGATAAGGTGACCCAAGCCAATTTAGTTATGCACCTAGGGTACATGGAATCCATTTTACAGAGAGAGCAGATAGCCTGGGGCCCTGATTAGCAGGGAACCAGGCCAACTAAGTCGAAAACCAGCTAAACACAGGCAAAAAATCTGGGGTATCCATAGTCAGGTAGCCACCTTCCTACAGCCAACCACAACCAGGACCGAGTGGAATGAGGGATTAGTTGTGAACCTCTCGAAAATCGCCCTGACAAAAGACGAAGTCAAAGTACTGGAGAAAGGCTTAGGCTTCGTTCATACGACATCCCTTGACAAATTCAGCGTAAGATGCGAATTGGGAGAGTTCTTCCGAAAAATTAGATTGAAAACCTTCTTCAAGGATAAAGATGAAGCCAATTGCGATTCTCCTATTAACATGACGAGAGAATCTGGATTTCATTAAAGACACGGAGGCTAACATTATGCATTAATCTTTTAATGCAGCTCACAAACACAGCCGCTTACGTCACAAAGGTAAGAATAAGAATTAGGTGACATCATAGTATCCATAAAGGCCAGGTGCCAAGGGAGATCAGCCTCTTTTAAATGCCTCGAGTGACAGGAGAAGTTGAAACAGAAGAATAAAGCTTGAACTTGAATGAAGAATTGTAGACCATCTTGAATTCCAAGTAGGTTCATCAATTAGAATTGTCTGAAATTGAAAACAAAGTAAATCAACGAAAAGAACAGAAAAGGTCTTCATAAGAAGCATGAACAAAACATCAGAGTAAGAAAGCATCCAAAAAATTGTAAACCAGATTAAATAATAATTCACAAATACCCTCAGGGAGGGACAGGAGGGATAATGTTAGCCTCCGTGTCTTTAATGAAATCCAGATTCTCTCGTCATGTTAATAGGAGAATCGCAATTTCATTACAAGACAGGAGGCTACATTATGCATGCTGGTAGCCTTGAATAATTGCATCAGAAACATGTTCAATTGGTTTACAATAATGATGTGCAAAAGTATAGGCATTAGACCAATCAGCAGACTTAAGGATAGCATCCAACTTACCACCAGACCAGAATGACTTGCTGGCCATAGCACTCCTGAGAGAGGGAGCTTGGAACTTAGACAGGTCAATACCAGCAAGGTTCATAGCAATTTTAACCCACCTAGCGATAGAGCAGCATGAGATGGGTTTAAAGGGACTAACATAAGAAACTAAAAGTTGATTAGCATCAGGAGGACGAAGATTAGACATTCTGGAATCGTATTCCTTCATGCAATCAACAACACATAGTTTTGGATGAGAATCAAAACGAGGGTAAAAGATAGAATCAGACATGGTTTTAGTTCTTCTAAATATTTCAAATTTAACACCAAACATGTCATAACATCTATTAGAAATGTCCAGAGCTTTGACATCGGAAACTCTGCGACAAGAAACTAGGCATAAAAGAGAGGCAAGCTTAATTGAGAGACATTTCCTGTTAAGGAGAGAATTGTTAGGCCATGAACAAAAAAGATCAAGCAAAAGTTTAACATCCCAAACGGATTGATTTCTAGGACGAGGGGGTCTCTTAAGGCGAATACTTTTAAGAACTCTACTGATAATAACGTTCTTACCTACCGTTTTACCATTGACAAGAGCGTGACCGGCTGAAATTGCAGATCTAAAACAATTAATCGATCTATAGGAGAGACCATTATCATAGAATTCGACAAGGAAATTAACAATATAAACTATAGGAGCCTCCACGGGATCCAAGTTCCTCTCCAAGCACCAACTAGACCATTTCTTCCAGATGTTATTGTATCTGTAATGGGTTCCAGGTGCCCATGACTCTCCGAGGAGAGTGAGAGCAGACGACGAAAGTCCAGACAATTGGTGAGATTGCCTGACACTTTCCAGGCAAGAAGGTTCAAACTCCCTGAAAGAACCAGGTGATGATCCTCTCCGTCTGCGTTGAGGAGGAGGCCCTGAATTGCGGGAATCAGGAAGGGAACGTCGCAAGAAAGTTCCAGAGCTGTGGGGAACCAGGCTTGAGACGGCCAGAAAGGAGTTATCAGGACAAGGGAGCATTGTTCCTGTCTCACTTTCTGAAGAACCCTCTGAATCATTGCGAAAGGGGGAAAGGCGTAAGGGCGAAGGGGAGCCCAAGGCTGGAGGAAAGATTAAAATTAGAAAATCCGAATTAAAATCCGAAAAATTAGATTGAAAAAATTAGATTGAAAACCTTCTTCAAGGATAAAGATGAAGCCAATACTGAAGGAAATTACACAGACTTAAGGAACAAGTCTACATTTATACCACCAACGAACCTTATGCCACCTGAAGTCATAGCCTTTGAGGAAGCAGTAGTGAAGGAAATTGAATCACTACCACAAAATACAACGACATACAACAACCTGAGTAAAAAGGAACGGATGGCACTGGAAAACTTAAGGAAAAATGCGGCTATAATTATCAAGCCTGCTGATAAGGGTGGAGCTACAGTAATACAAGACACAGAGGCATACAGGACTGCATGCCTCACACTATTACGAGATGAGAAGTTCTACCAAAAAATAAACAGAGATCCAACTGAAAGACTGAGGAAGACTATCAGCGCAGCAACATTGGATGCATTAGAGAGGGGTTGGATCTCTAAGAAAGAACACAAATTCCTTAACCAACAAGAACCCAGGACTTCTTTGTTCTATACGATTCCCAAGATCCATAAAGGGAAAGTACCACCACCGGGCAGACCCATAGTGTCCGGTTGTGGATCAATTTTGGAGCCTCTCTCACAATATACTGACTGGTTTCTACGTCCTTTTTGTACCATAAATTTTATTCGGATGGCAATATGACTGAGGAACACCAGAGAAACTGGTCCCTAACATTACTTGTCCCCTTGAACATTTAAATTCCTGATCCCCTAGCCTTCTGAATTATGGTGCCAGATAATTTTAACATTATAACCTTTTAATGGAAAATTATTCTCGTTTTTAAACATTTTTGTGTGTACTTTGTATTTGTGCTTTTATGGTGTCTTTTTAAGAACCGAATAAAGATTACAAATTGAAATTGACTGGTTTCTACGTCCTCTAGTCAAATGTATCAAGTCTTATGTACAAGACAGCAAGCATTTACTAAACCTGATTATGAACATCGAGTACGATCCGGATCAACACATTCTAGTGTGCCTTGACGTGGAGGCACTATATACTAATATTCCACAGATTGAGAGTATAGAAGTGGTCCAGAATTTACTCCAGAGTGAAGAATGGGAATTGTCAGCGCCCGTCGAATGGATTGTGTACCTCATAAGACTCGTATTGACAGAGAACTTCTTTAAGTTTGAAGATCAGATGTACCTGCAAACCCATGGAACTTCTATGGGCAGTACTTTTGCCCCAAGCATAGCCTGCCTGTACATGAGCCACTTTGAAAACCATAACATCTGGGCTCCCAACCCCTACACAAACAACATCTGTAGGTGGTACAGGTATATAGATGACATTTTGCTAGTATGGAAGGGGGACGAAACAACTTTACAGAACTTTGAACAATGGATAAATGGCCTTAACCCCTACCTTCGTTTCACAATGAACCAGAACAAGAAAACAGTACCATTCTTAGACATAAATATCTTTGCCAGGGATGCTAGCTTGTCCAGTTACCTTTACACCAAGCCCAGTGACAAGAATAGCCTCTTAAGGTTCGATAGTGCCCATCCTAGAAGCCTGAGAGAGAACTTACCTGTGGGCCAATTTCTGCGAATTCGCAGTAACTACTCTGATGTAAAAGATTTCAAAAAGGAGGCTGAGATTTTGACAAACAAATTAAAACAAAAGAAGTATCCACCAAGAATAATTGAGAAAGACAAAAAACGAGCACGAAACACACCAAGGGAATCTCTACTTGAAACAAATGAAAAAACAGAACCACAACAATTAATATGTGGAACTACATTTAACTCTTCATCGAACGTGATCAAAAAAATCATAAACAAGAAATGGAATATCTTGACGTCCAATACGTTAGATTTTGAAAAACCCATGTTTTCTTTTAAGAAAAGCAAGAGTCTGAAAAACTCACTTGTTCATACCAACAGTTTCAAACCAACAATAAATACACAAACTACACTTTGGAATACCGCTCCGGTGACGGGACACTACCCGTGTGGCACATGTGTGGCTTGTGAATTCACTGAACACACCACACATCTAGATCTTGGCCTAAATACACCTTGGGAACAAAGATGCCACACAAATTGTAACTCTGAAGCAGTAATTTATTTGATCAAGTGCCCGTGTCAATTGTCCTATGTGGGTATGACTTCACGCAAGATCAAAATACGTATCAGCGAACATCGCAGCACAATAAGAAGAGCAGTTACTGCTACTAGACTCACAGCACATTTTGTTGAAAATAACCATAAAGACACTGATATTAAATGGACGGTGATTGAGAAAGTTAGGCCAGGCAACAACCTACAAAAGGTGTTACTAGAGAAAGAGCAAAGATGGGTCTACCGTCTCAGGACTCATATATCAGGCCTTAATGACTCAATACCATGGGCTCAATTGAGAAAATGACATTATGATATGATGAATCAAAAAAATAACATCAGAATGTTTTGAGTCGTCTATGCATGATGGAAACTTGTATAACCTGCTCAATGAATTTCAACAAATGATCATGATTATAGCTGAGTGATCATCTACAACCGGCTCGTAACAATGGATTCTCCCCCATGTACAAGATCTAACCATTCATGGTAATGATTGGACCATAAGACAACACACTAGTTGCCTGCCATTGTTAGTTAAAATGGGCATACCTATGAATCCATCAATGTGTTAAGATTATGTTGTTACACACTGTTTCACACTGTCTACCCATGCACAGTTTGTTTGCCACTAAGTCAGTGCACTTGGCATATTAAAAATCGAGGGACTCAACAATTATCACTTTATTTATTTAGAGCAGGGTAGAATTAAAAATGCCCAAATATTGGAACTGTACATAAATATTCAGAGGAGCTTGCACCAATTAGTTTTGTGAAACTACTCTTTAATCCCTTTCTTTTCGCGGCACCTCTGATGCTTTGGAACGACAACTCGGGTGAAATACTACATTTCCCATGACCCTTTGAGATTGGGCATGCGCTCACTTCCTG
The DNA here is from genome assembly GCF_964263255.1 of Lissotriton vulgaris. NCBI lineage: Eukaryota > Metazoa > Chordata > Amphibia > Caudata > Salamandridae > Lissotriton > Lissotriton vulgaris. Next base: position 11,156 of record NW_028254002.1, read on the forward strand.
GTATGACGTCACACGCATTACGCCGTATGCGGAAATAAGCTGTTCTTTCACCCGCACCGGCTCGAACAGCAGCCACAAGCCGGTGAGCGGGTCCGATCACTTTCGGGTAGGGTACGTCCTCTAAACAAGTAAGTGGAGGCTCTCCTTTGATTGCGGTGGGGTCCTACGAGCTAAACATAGTCCGGCTGGAGCCCTTATTCTAGCGCTAGGCCCACTTGTATTAATAGGCGATATCTAACTCTCTGCCACACTTTAACTAGGAGAGTATGCCCTAATGTCCCGCCCACTGAAGTGCCTACGCCCAACATAATTTGGGTAAGTGAACAAACGGATTACCAACCAGTGCATGAAGTATGTGAACAGATGTCCTCAGTGTGTGATATATGAATGTAGAATATATATGTTTGTTTGTCTTGTGTGATTCATTGGCTGCAATTGAGACTTCGATCACTTGTTTTTATACTTCACTTCACAGCCTCACACCGTTATAGTTTAATGGAGTGTGATGTTTTGACACGGACTGTTGGGTGTCACACAATGAGAATGCCACTATATACTGCATAGAAGTGACATAGAATGAGACCATTCGTGTTCTCCACAAATTGAGCATGTTCACTCAGCATGCCATGCACAAGGATCATACGAATACACAGATAATGTCTGTCTCTGATAAAGATTTTATATGCTATATTCTCTACAGATGGAGCCTGGCATTTCGGAGTAACATAACTACACGAACACGAGGAGAAGCTACTCTTCCCTCGCCACGTCAATAGAGTAGGGAATTCCCCTTCCTTAGCATCCCCACACATAAGGGGTCATTGAATCTTGCCCTGAAGAAAGTCCGGGACCTTTATGGCCTCACAAGGACTGAAACATGTCGGCACTTCACTAGGGTCATAGGACCATAAAAATCCTTACAAACCCTACTTTTATTCTAATTTTAACAACCCAACCAGACCCGTGAATAAAGGGATACCGGGGGTCTGATTGAGGTATTTTATATATACCCCTTTTTCCTTCATTATCACAAGAGCTTCCCAACACTGTGGTTGAGCCCACCCTGACCTGTAGGAGTCGGGGTGACCCAATGATGAAGCATGACACCACTAGGGTGTGTGAGGGTAACTAAAAACAACTAGTGTTGCCCCCCTTCCATATACATAGATATGGTTAGCATATCAAATACATCCCTATTGGTATTGTGTGTAATCCCTCCTCATACATAGGTCCCCTTTCTCTTCCTATGAGCGCAACTGAGTTTGACAGACCCCAACCACCTGCAGGGGAAATGTGCCACCTCGTTTAATAGCTGCCAGACGCTTTACTTTGTAATCAGACTGGTGGTTTACAACTGTACCTACGTTGGGGCACCACATGCTTTTTCCAGCATATTCTGGTGTACTCCCCCTGTGTGACACGACAGCACCCGCTGAAGACTGCACCGTTGTGTAGTCTGGGACAGTGCACCTTCCCTGTAATTCTGAACTGGGCATTTAAATATGGTACTATTTTGTGTGCCTACTTAATTCAGGTATACAAAGAATGTGGTACTACTTGTATACTACGGTAGGACAAGGAAGATTGAATTTCTACGGTTGCAGCAAGGTTTTTGCTTATCAAAAGGGTAAACCAGATTAATCTAACAAGTTTAATCTAACATTACAGTGTACCACATAAAAAAATGGTGATTCTGTGTACAAATTAAAACTAGCATGCATAAAGAAAGGTGAGCCTTTGGCCAAAATAGCCATTTTCCCTACCCATACTTCTAACACATCTTTTACAAAAAAATGTTAACTACATTGTCATCCGGAAATAGTCATTAGCGCCTACTCATAAGCAAATGACATTTAGAATTTTCTTTCACTGCAAGCTTTCAAAAGTAAATTGAAATAAAAGCAGTATTGAATTTTTTGATATTGTGTACTCTTACCAAAATTTAGAGCATCAATTTTATATGACACGCCATAGAAAAAAGGAGTTCTTTATATATACTAAACCTCCAGAAACATTTGATTAACCAGTTATAAAGTCGCGTCTAGCTTAGTTAGCTTATAGTCTTCTTTTTAAGAGAAATTATTTCACATTGTTACTGGATCTGCATGGCTAAACACTTATAAGGTCCCAAAGGCGAGACCTATTGGCTATGCCAATGCTTGTTATTGATTGAGTACAATGAGCAGCAGCACTTTTGATTAGGTCCTGAAGAAAGCCGCAAACACCTCTTTGGAGGGCTAATAGGCTGAAACATGTTGGCCTCTTATTAACTTTCACTCTGCTGCCCCCACTACCCTGAGCTCATTTTTGTGGTATTGTGTATACCATTCTCTATAACAAAACATGCCTGAACTCCTCCCTCTCAGTGAGGGGCTGTACCCTGTACTGTAACTAGGTATAACGGTGGGAGGAGGTTCTGAATGAGGAAGCATGCCAACTATGGTGGGTGAGGGAAATCTTCCCTTTAAAGGGATATTTCATTTTAGCTGGGTCTTCATTTGCAACAGTAATCCTCAGAGACCCAAGGGTTTCTTGATTGTGGTAGAAATACATTTTTACCCCTTCATTGTACGTTTAAGCACAGACCAGTGCTTGAAATGTTGTGATCAATGTAGGAAAAATACTCTATGCACTGAGAAAATGTGTTAAAATAACGGAAAGTTGATAATTGCATTTAATACCTTCTCATACCTGGATTTATCTAGAAGAGAAGTCTGTTAATTCAAGCAGATTTTTGATACCACAAGGTATAAGAAATTAGGGGATCTTTATCTGATATCTTTATCAGTAAATTATCTGAAATTATTGCACATATACTTTTGCAAGTATTATTTCTAAAGATAAAGGAAGTTCTATATTTGTCTTTTCTAAACTAACCCCAGTGCGTATGACTACAATAACCACCTCTCTCAAATCAATATTGTACTTGGTTTAGTGAGAAAGCTAAATGATCTAGGAGAAACCAGGACTGCGAGTCAGTATTTTTCTTAGGAAGCTTTAAGTTAGAGAGTGAAAACACTTTTTAGAATGCCCCAAAAATTGTGACAAAGATTTTTCTATATGTTTGACAAAAAGAATAGGTACATTTCATGACAATATGGAAATGGGAAATAAAATAATAGAACCAAATATTTACACCACATGACAAAAATATTAGAGACTACATTTCAGCAATATATAGGAAATACTGAGGTTCATGTATTAAAAATCCATTTGGTAAAACTGGTTGCTTGTGGAGTCAGCACACTACTGTGTCTGTGATGGCTTTTAAATAAATGCATTTTTAATGCACCCCATTTTACTTTCAGATTCACAAATGTCCCCTTGGGTTACTACCTCCTGTTACTGTTTTTCAGCCCATGTATGGTTTCAAAGCTTAATACATACCTTAAGGATGTATTACGTATTTAGAAGGGACATTATTAACATTCCCCTTCCAAATTCTTAATTGTTAAATAGGCTTAGTACATTTCAAAAAGCGGTTTAGCATTTGCAAACTCTGTGAATTACCGAACCAGTGGATTTTTGAACAATAAAACTCTTGGTACATGAGTCAATTGTTCTCAATTCCCTCCAAATTAAGTTTGCTTATAATGTTAGTTGAATGATAACCGGTGCACGTACCTATTTAGTGTTAGTGTTGCTTCAGATCAAATAAAAACCATCACACATAACTCTTACACAATACTTAAAGACAGAATTTCTGACATCCAGCTTTAATGTTTTGTTAAATATATTTGCAAATGTTGTCACTTAAACAGGAAAGCATCTAAACCGGTCTCTGGACATAAAATAGGTTGTAATCATAATATTTCGATACATTTTCTGAGTTCCAGGAACAATGTGTGTTATCTGTGTTTACTCTAAACCACTATAATAAACATTTTCAATGCTTTTAGATTTGATCTGTTTGTACTGGTTTCTATTGCAGCCAATAATCTAGATTTAGACCAAGGATCTATTCCACTCATGGCTTTTAAAACCTATTTATCATTGATCTCTTTTAGTGTTATCGCAAATAAAACTGTAATAGAACTGATCTGAGAGATGGACCTTCAAAGTCAATTTATTGAACAAACTATGGAGTTAAAATCTGAATAGATTAGATCCACAAGCATTGCCTGACCACTGTATTTTACATCAATAGATTACTAATCAGCACATGTTGTCTAAGTACAATTCACTCATCTTCAATTTTTCATGGAGCTCATGCTGGGTCTGTATGAATTCTTTTAAAATATGACATTTAAATGTCCAAAAGTTCAGGAATTCTAATTTCAAGCCTGGTCAAACCTTAATGAATGCTATACCTAAAGATGCTCTTCTGTTCCTACATTTTATTGTGCACCATGATTCAGAAATGTCATGTTTTTGCTTTCGGAGGTAAAATTCTAAACATATTTATTGTTGTTGCCATCTGAAACATGATCACTAATTGGGAAGATAACAACACGTGGTCCTGTGATGCTTGCTGGAATAGGAAGTGTTTAATCAAAAGGTGGATTGAATTCAAGTTTAGGTGACAATTTTACAAAAGTGTATGGATTTTGTATATATTTAAAATTGTTGATCTCCAAAAAGGCTTAAATCAATAAATCGAATTGAAATTCAAGTTTATCATTTAAATCCTATTGTTAGAAAAGATGTAATTTTGAACCCGATGAGGTGGTTCCTTTCCAGAAAGCATTCAGGTTGTAATCATGAGTCAAATAATTCTGAGAAGGTTACAATATTCAAATTGAATTCTAATTACACATGAAATGTTCATTGTTCAATATATTTCTCTTAGTATTTTATGTGAGGACTTTATTGCTTAAGGAAAATAATTAGTATTTGTTTTTCTATATGTAGCAAGCATTACATTAATTAAACCACTGTATCCCACCTTCTTTCTTTCCTTTCCTGCTCTTTATGAACGTTTATATTGTTGAACTTTAAAGACTGCCCGAAATTAAGAATTGTGCTCTCCCTAACTTTGCTAAGTTACAGTTTGTTGATTTTTATGTACAACTTTCGTCTCTTATGTGTATGGCAACTGATGTTCTATTTTGCTTTAATAATCAGCTTATGTTTATTAGGTTTTATTATTCAATAAAATGTTTCAAACACAACAAATGGTAGTTGATATGTGTTTACAACTGCAGCATTTTTGTTTTTTTTTGTACCAAGTCTGTTTTATTTTAAACAAATCCCCGGACAGGGGCACAAGAAACACAGCGATAAGCCTACAACCTCTTTTTCGAGGCCTTCCGCGTATAAAATAGCAAGTAGGTTATATGACCCGCCTATAGGAACTAATTAACACAGCGCCATGCCTACAACCCCATCAGGGCCGGCCGCGTGGCATAGAAACAACTGTAAGGCCTATGTGGTGTGGTTGAAGTCCAGGCGTCAGGACAGTAAGAGCAGGTAGGCGTGTAACAAGGCTAGCACTCTCACATGGCCCAACTAGGGCTAACAAACATGAAGGAGAGTTAAAGATGAGTATAGGAAAGAAAGAAAGAAAGAGAAAGGGGTAGGAAGCGAAAGACCGGGAGGGTGTCATGCAAGCTGGGCGTGTATGTTGCTCTAGGGTGGGGAGGGGGGGGCAGGCGCCCAGCAGGGTTGGCGCAGGGGCTCCCGCGTCCTGTAGGATGTCTAAGGGAGCAGTCTGTTGGGGTCAGCGGGAAGGACAGCGTCATCGAAAAGGTGTAAAGTCTGAAGTCTAGTGGGCATGTATCGCGTGTGTTCAAATGAGCAAAGATAACGCACCAAGGGCTTCCAAACTGTCCCAAAGCGAGTGTCGCGCAGTTGTATTCGCGCAGTGAGTAGTTCCATAGCTAAAACATGCCAGAGCCGGATGAACCAAGAGGCTATGGGGGGCGCTTCAGTCTTCTTCCAGGATAGGGCTATAAGCTGCTTGGCCGCCCCCAGCATTTGAAGTGCCAGAACCCAGTCACTGCGGGTAAGTGCCTTAAGGTCTAGGGGCCGGATGCCAAGTAGGATTGTGCTTATGGCTTCAGGTAAGGGGAACCCCAACACCCCCCTAACGTGGCTGAGGACCTCCTTCCAAAATACAGTAAAGAGCGGACACGACCACCAAATGTGAACAAAATCCCCCGTTGCAGACCGACATCTCCAGCACAATGAGGAAACTTTGGGGAACATCTTATGCAGTCGCAGAGGAGTGTAGTACCACTGAGTTAGGAGCTTGTAAGCATTCTCCCTCTGCGGGATGCTCCGATAAACCTTAGGGATATCCCTCCATACTCTATCCCATTGTGTAGGCTCAATGTCGGCAGCGATCATTAGCTGCCATTGGCGCTGGTATGGGTGGGTAAATAAATGCGTCGGATTTTGCAGGATGTAGTAGATCTGGGTGACCAATCGTTTAAACCCCCAAGGGAGCGTGCCAGTTTTTCAAAGGGCGTAAAGGGTTGTGTGGCTGCTTGGTGCATCTCCTTGCTGGAGACCCAGTGTCGCAATTGGGCATATTGCAACCGTGCCGTCGGCTGTAAATGAAACTCCTCCCGGCAACGGTCAAACGACATGGGCGCGCCCCCCTCAAAGAGGTCACAGAGCACCCTGCAGGCTCCTTGCGTCCATTGTTCAAACGCTCACGACTGGTGAGCCGGCGGAAAATGCGGATTCGATGCTATGGGAGTGTGCGGGGATGGGAACGTGGTGAGCCCTCTGGACACGGCAACGGTGACGCAAACGTCGAGTACCGTTTTCGTGGGTACCGCCATGTATGCACTCTTAGAACGGGCTGTCCGATGGAGCCATGGCAAATCCCAGATCGTGCGCCCTGCCACCGCCCTATCCATGTGAAACCATCCTTTTTCACTCTCTCGCACCCTCCATTCCACCACAAAACGGAGATGTGCGGCCCAATAGTAATGCACTAGGTTGGGACAGGCGAGACCTCCTCTGTCTCGTGGGGCCATAAGAATTTTTTGGGAGAAACGCGGACGCTTACCACCCCACACAAAGGACATAAGCTTGCGCTGCAGGCTCCGTATGCAGTGTAGCGGGATTGAGGTGGGGAAGCACTGAAACACGTATAGAATTTTGGGGAGAATCGACATTTTAACCGCATTGAGCCGTCCTAACCAAGATAACATCAGTGGCTTCCAACGTCGTAGATCCTCCAGGACTTCCTTTCGGCAGTCCCGCCAATTCACAGACGACCAGGCATCCAATGAGGAGGTCAAGGTGAGGCCCAGGTACCGAATATGATTCTCAGCCCACTGATAGGGCACAGGCCTCTGTAAAGCAGGGATCTCCTCTATCGGGATGGTAAGATTAAGAGCCCAGGACTTATCATGGTTGATCTTGAGACCAGAGGCGCTCTCATAAAGGCAAAGCATCTTATGGATAGCTGGCAGAGAGTCGCGCGGGCGTGTGAGGGTAAGAATCAAATTGTCTGCAAACAGTGCCACCTTATTATCCCGGCCGCCATGAGTTATCCCGTGGATGTCCGGCTCGCGCCGTATCATCTCCGCGAGGGGTTCCACTGCAAGGGCAAACAATAGGGATGAGAGGGGGCACCCCTGTCTAGTGCCCCTATATATCGTCAGCGGAGGTGTTAAGCCCCCATTAACCTGGATTCTGGCCTGAGGCCCTAGGTAAGGGGCCATAATCCTGGCAATCATCTTCGGACCCAGCCCGAATTTGTGGAGCACCGCTCTAAGGAAGGCCTAGTCTACCCGATCGAACGCCTTCTCCGCGTCCAGGGATAGAAGGCAGGCCGGGATTTCCTAATGATGCACCTTCCCCACTAGGTGTGCAAGCTTACGCACATTGTCCGCTCCCTGCCGGTCTGGAATAAATCCGGCCTGATCAGGGTCCACAAGCCCCAGCATGTGCGGGTCTAAGTGCTTGACAAGGAGTTTAGTATATATTTTAAGATCTGTGTTTAGTAAGGCTATAGGACGGTAGGAGGCGCATACTGGAGGGTCCTTTCCGGGTTTCGGTATCAGTGCTATTTCCGCCATGCCCATGTCAGGGGATGGCCCCGTGTCATCTGTAAAAGAGTTAAACAGTCGCAGGAGGTAAGGTCGAAGTTGAGCCTGGAATGTGCGATCGAAGGATAAGGGTAGGCCATCCAGGCCAGGCGTTTTCCCTAAAGGAAGATCTGCGAGTGCCGCCGCTATTTCCTCCTCATTAATGGGGCCTTCCAGGTCCGCCGCGCTCCCCGGGGGGAGCGTCGCCCCCTCGCAGTCCACCAGGACTGTCGCAATCGCATAAGCCGAGGTCAGTTCCCTTCTATAGAAGGCAGCATAGTAGTCCACAAATGCAGCCTGTTTAGCCGCCTCCGATACAGCTCGCGTCCCATCCGGTAGCCGAACACTAGTTATATGGGCCTTGGCGGCACGCGCTCGCAACCACCCCGCCAGTAGTCGGCCCACCTTGTCGCCTCCCTCGAAATACCTCTGCTTCAGAGCCAACAAAGCGCCCTCCGCCTTATTAGTACGCAAGAGCCGCAACTGCCCCCTAAGATTAGCTAGCTTCCTCTTAGAGGCCAATGACGGATGTGCCCTATCCTGCACTTCGGCCTTTTTGATGTCTCCCACCAGATCAGCCTCCAATTTGCAGGCGGCTCGCCTCCGAGCAATTGCCAGAGAAGTGATGTGTCCCCGGACCGTGGCTTTGAAGGCGTCCCATACCACCGGGAAGGACATCTCCGGGGTGTCATTAGTAGCAAAATAGGAGTTGATGGCCTCTCGGATGCTGTCCACATCCTCAGCATCCCGAAGGATACTTGGCGGTAAGGACCAACGCACCTCACGAGGGGAGCACACAGCCTGGTCCTGGAGGAGCATCTCGACATGAGCATGATCGGACAGCGATATGTCCGAAATGGAGGCTCCCAGTGTATCGCGTAACAGCTCCAGCGAGACAAAGAGGAAGTCGATGCGGGAGTAGGACCTGTGGGCGTGCGAGTAGAATGAGTAGTCCCGCAGATCCGGGTAGTGGTAGCGCCACACATCCATTAACCCTAGGTCCGCGATCTGTTTACGCAGCGCAGAAGACATTGCCCCAGTATCATTAAAAGCAGCATCACTGCCGTCCATAGTCGGGTCCCAGACTAAGTTGATGTCTCCTCCCAAAATCAAGTTCGGATCACCACATGGGAGCTGGTCCCGCAAAAGTGTCTGGAGATATCGGTCTTGCAGCTGATTGGGTGCATACACATTACATAGAGTAAGTCGGCGCCCCCCCACGTGTACCGTGACCTTAAGAAAGCGCCCATCTCCACTTTTATAGGGTTTCGGAGCCCCCCGCCCGAAACCAGCTCTGCACAAAATGCCTACCCCGGCAGTTTTAGTGTCCGTAGAGGCCCAGAACTGAAGGGGATACTTGGGGTGCGCCATGCGGTGCGTGTCTCCCTGCATTAAATGAGTTTCCTGGAGGAATATGACGTCAGGACGGCATTGAAGGAGATAGCGCCAGACCTGTTTTCGCTTTTTAGGGGAGTTTAAGCCCTTGACATTGAGTGTCAATAACTTTAGGGTCTGGGAATAGGAGCAGACATAGCGGGTAACAGTCAGGGTCCGCCCATGATCCCCGCTCCCACCACCACATCAGGGGGAACGCGCAGAAGCAGCCCTACTCCACTCATCCCACCCAGGGGACAGCAACCAGCTCACCACCACCCCACCACACGCCAAGTCAAAAGGGGGAGATAGAGGAGAGGGCAGAGGGAAACCAGACCAGAAGGAGAAAGGGGAAGAAAGAAGAGGGGAGAGAGACTTCGGAAACGGCCAAGCAGGCCTCACAACGTTCAAGGTCAAAAAAAGGCCAACAGGGCCACATTGGACTGCCCCAGCCGCCGAGCATCCTCTACCCAAGGGTTTGGACGCACTCAGGAATGTCACTCCCTATGGAGCAGTACCAGGAAGAGGGGGGGGACCTCTCAAGAAATTCAGGAGACAGCAGCCCCAGTGTCCCCACCGCCCAAGTGGGAGTCAGGATGCAATGCAAATTCACAAACAGAGTATCGTGGCTGTGTTCAAGATACGGTAACCCGGGGTGGATCAAGCAGAATGGCCAAGGTAGTGTGCCCCGGTTCCTGGGAGGCCCGAGCAATCGACGAGGGCGAGGAGTCTCCAGCCGCCATGTGGAGCACCGTGACTGCAGGTCCAGAAAGGATCAGCGAGCCCCAGGGAAGACAAGGCTGGCACCCAGTAAGGGCGGCAGATCTACGTCTCGCAGCAGCGGCTCATGCCACCCGTCAAAATAGGACAAGAGCAGACAGCTTATCCAGTGGCCAGCGTCCGCACTGAATGGAACGCGAACACCATCGGAGGCAGGAGTCAAAGGCGATGGGAGCTGCAACAAGTCACGAGGGCAGCGCGCCACCGGGGGCTTTAAGTCACGGAGTCGACGGATGGGATCCCGTCCCCTCGCGATCACCCTCAAGAGAGCGGATGTGCACTATGATGTCTTGCTTAGCCTGCGAGGAGGATCTCTCATCCACCGAGGGGAGCGACGCCGGCGCGGAACTCTGGTCCAGTCAGGTCTAGCCGGAATCCTCCCCTGGGGCTGCGGTCGGGGAGGGCTTCCCGCCGGAGACTCCGGCATCTTGAGCAGCTGCGCCACCTCCCTGTAGAATCGAGTGACTCTACGCTTGCCCTCCCAGTGGAAGATGAGGGCGAAGGGATGCCCCCACTGGTAGGAGATGTTGAGGGACCGCAGCATCTCCGTCACCGGCCGGAATGCTCTCCGCCTGCGCAGGGTGTTGGGGGCCAGGTCCTGGAAGATTTAGATCTTGTGGAGGTCATAGGTGAGGTCCGGGTTATCTCTCGCCGCCTTGAGGATGGCTTCCTTCTCAGTGAAGTAGTGGACTCTGGTCAGGATGTCCGGGATCAGGCTTCTACGGCCCGCGGGGCCAGCAACCCGATGCGCACGGTCCAGAGTCGGGGGGAGGCTTCTTCGTCTCCCCAGACCTCGTGGAGTAGCTGCGCCACGTAGGTCATGATGTCTTCCCCCTCTGCTTCAAGTGGAACGCCCCGAATATGCAGGTTTTCCGGCGACTTCTGTTTTCGAGATCCTCCTGTTTGACCTGCAGCTCGATGTTTTGTTCCTCCAGTGCCGCTACCCTCTGCCAGAGCTGCTCCTGGTCCCCTGTGCGGTCATCGACAATTTTCTCAAGGCCATCAACCCTATCCCCCAGCTCAGTAACCTCTTTGCGCAACTCTTTAACACAGGAGTGCACTTCCGAGCGCAGGGAGCCTATCTCTGTCCTGAGTTCAGCCATAAAGGAGGACATAAAGGCCTGGGTCACCGGTGGCGACTCTTCAGCGGGTTGGGAGGAGCTCTCGGTCGGTGCCGTTTCCCCTGCTTTGCCCCACATGGCCACCACAGAGTTGGTCTTGGAGGTCGTTGCTGGATCCGCTTTGCCCCCTCTGGAGCGTGTAATTGTTAGGGCCGCAAACAGGGCCTAGCGGCGCGACCAGTGCGTTAGAGTCCAGCTGAAGCGAAGAAAGAAAAGGGGGGGAGTTCGCCGCAGACCGTGTCTCCCACCCCTCCGGTGGTGCCCCCAAGCAGCAAGGCCAGTGCGGCAAGTGGCAGCAAGATAAAGGCCCCCGCAAAGCAACCCAGTCAACTGCGGCGGGCACACTAGGGAAGCACAGGCATAACCAGCAGTAGAGGCCTGGCGGCCCAGGGCAGCGTCCAGACCTTTATGGGAGGGTGAAAGAGCCAGGGGTGTACAGAGCAGCCCCCCCAGGTGAGCCAGGGGTCGAGGTACCAGTCAACACACTGCACCCCCCAGCTCCGCAGAGGCTGTCGTCCGTGGTCACAATCGGGGAGAGCTCCCCTCCACCGCTAGAGGCTCAGGCAGTAGTGCTCCGCGTATCCAGGGGGCCACAGCACCCCAGGCCCCCCCCGCCCCTCGCCCTCAACTCTGTCCCAGGGCCCGCCCTCAGAGCCACAGCCCGCAGTTCTTAGGGCCTAGCGCCAACTCCTGGCCCACGTACAGCTCTCGCCCAGGTCTCCCCTCTCTCAGGGGGGCTGTGCAGGGATCTGTCACCTCACTCCTCCCGCCTCCAAGTGAGCCTGTAGGGTCCCCGGTTGTCACTGCCACCCTCCAGTGCCGCTCCATACCTCACCAGGGTCCCACTGAAGCCAGGGTTCGGGGCCTGTCCCCTCAACAAGTCCAGCGCTCCACTGCCGGCTCCACCGCTACGGTGCAGGGCGCAAAATGGCGGCCGCACTCCCCACGCCACCCCCGCAGGCCACCTCCAGGTCCCTCGGAGGTCTCCCCACACCAGCAGGACTGCAGAAAATGGGGGGGGAGGGGTGCCACACCAGAGCGGCCGCTCGATTCCCAGCAGCTCCGTTCACCACGCCGGGAGGGGGGTCCAGAGGAAGCTCCGAGCCAGGCACAGGCTCTGCCAAGGGCACAAAATGGCGGGCACAGACTGCCCCCGGGTCGCCAGCACTCCTCGGCAGCCCGCAGCGAGACGGAGCGGGCCACGGCCCCCACCACACGCACTATGCCCCCCAGGCAGGTTGCGGCGCACACAGCAGGGTTCCGCCGGGCTCCTCACCACCTCGCCGATCGCGGTGCAGGGGGCGCTCTCCCAGCCCCCTCCGCCGCTCCTGTAAACTGCGCCGAGCCCCTCAGGGCGTACTCAGGCCTCCAACCCTGGCGGACCTCTCCCGCAGCTCCACCGGGGCTCGCCTTTGCTCCTGCCCCCATAGGCCCCCCCCGACCGGGCCCAGCTTACAGCCCACCGGCGGTGCACACACGGGACCAGGGTGCGGGGATCAGGCTCCAGGAGGCTGTACAAGATGGTGGGCGCGGCCGCCCGCCCAGGCTCACCAGGACACTCGCAGGCCGCCGGAGCACACAACAGTCCACCGCGGCGATCCGCCTCTCAGCGCAGGGGCCCCCACTCTCCAGGAACCCCCACCTATCACGGGGTCACAGTTCGGCGCCCCAACTCGGCTAGAGAAGGCTTATACAAGCGGGGGCACCGGAGCTCTCGCAAGGTGCGTCTCAGCACATCGCCGTCCAGGCCACGCCCCCAACTGCAGCATTTTTATTGTATGGGCACTTTCAAAGGGGCCAAAAATATTGTCTGCGGGTTGACGGAGTACCACATTGGCATCAGGAGGGAGAGGTTTGGGCAGGTGATTGGGGATACTTGTAAAGTTGGAAGTAGGGGGAACAACGCATGTACATTGTATGGACTGAGACTCCTGAAGTTATTGTGAGGGATACTATGCTACCCTGTAAATTAATCCCCTCGTGATTGTTATCAACAAACTTTATTCGGGTTTATAAAAGAAAACCATACATAAAATGATAACATTTTCCAAGTTACAGATTGACAAATATAATATGTACAAGTTAATCAAAACACAAGATAAAAATTCATGAATTACAGTACAGAAGTTAATCCCAGCTTGACCTGAGTCTAACAGCGAACCGTAAAAAGTAAAGAGTATGCAAAACAGTGTCTTTAGAGAGGAGTTGTAAAAGGATAAGAGCTGGTCTCACCCTCCTAAAACCTGTTTTTTGGAGAATGGGAATAATAAATAACTTTCTAGGGACAGCACAAAAACTACAAAACATTATAAAGTGCATCGTGTCCTGACGAGACTCACTGTTGCAGCTACAGGGCATGAGGCACTGGCCTCTGTGGAAGCCGCAAGGGTGTGCCATGAGGTAATGGTAAAGGTTGAGCCGAAACCGGGTCATTAAAAAATGATTATGGATGCTTTTAAGCCCTAGAAGATAAGGTTCCATGGTTGGTACGGTTTTTAACACGATGTACATACACACACTAGGCTTACACAGCTCATTTCCCTCTCTATCACAGTGGCTCATTCCTAAACAACACTTAGACCAGAGAAAAGTCACTCTTACATCTGAGCTCAGGGTTAGCGAATAGTTCCTACCTACCCTGGCGAGGCCAACTTTTATATACTGGAGCCATCGGATGCGTGAGACACTGTCAAGTGAAAGGCATTCCCTTAGGATGTCTTTGCTAAGTGTATTTTCTTGCTTAGCCCAAATATTAAGCCACAAAGCCAGGGGACGGAAAGCCAGTACATTTGAGAGGAAAGGCATTCCCAACTCTTTGTGCACGACATAAAACTAAGTGCTTTGTGGGACAGAAAGGGCCCTTCGCAGGAAAGAGTTTTCAGTACTTTGCACTGCTCCTACCCCAATGTGGCCCAAAATCTCACTCCCATAACTAACCTTTGAGATATATTTGTCTTCATATGTCTTCAAAAGAGCCCCTATTGGCTTCCCTCCCCCTCTGCTGGCAAAGGTAAAAACAGCTGCAAAAGCTTTCACTAGATCCCCTTTCTTCCAAGTAAGCAAAGGGCACCAACTCAAGGAATCGTCAAACACAACTCCCAAATAGGAGAAAACATTGGTCTTCAGTATTGACGAAAGTCAAAGTTTAAAAGTGAACTGCTTAGCTTTACGAGGTCCCACCTGCATAATGAACGACTTGGCATGATGAAACAACAGGTCCAAGTCCTCCATTAAAAGAGCAAAAGAATTCAGAAGAAGTTGTAGGCCCCTAGCTGTCCTCGCCAAGAGGACTGCGTCGTCCGCATATAGGAGGACTGGCAGGCTATGCTTGCCTACCTGGGGACAATCCGTATTTGTGGCCAAAAGGGCCTTCTCTAAGGAATTTATATATAGGTTAAAAAGAAAGGGTGCTAAAATGCACCCCTGATGCACCCCTCTCTTGATGTCAAACTGGCAGGACATGTTCGGGTCCTTTGAATAGCGGACAACCGCAGTTTAATAGACTCGGTTGCCGATGTACTCAATATGGTACACATTGTTCAGTAACAATCTACAACAAAAAAGTAACAAATGACAGAAGTGTTTGAACAAAAACTCTCATGAGGAGTAAGTCTTGGAGTCTTTAATGCAGTATGCAGCCAGCCGACACGTGTTTCATCGCATTCGCGATTCCTCAGGGCTAGATGGCTGTGTCCAGGTCAAATAAGGTCGCTCAGCTGGTGATATTTCCGACCCAGCCGGGCCCTTGACCGTGAAGATACTCGGTATGAGTATGTATGCAGATAGGTACGATTATTGGTCGATCTTTACTTCTTATCATCAATCTCGGAGGTCACAGTAATTGTAATTTTAGAGTTGATTGCCGCCTACGTCGAACAGGGTATTGTTCTATATGGCGGGGAATGTCTCGTGTGTGCCGTTTAAGGTTGTAGCGTCAATATACGCCCCAAGCTGTATAAAGCAGTAAAATTATCAACAATTATCCAGATGCAGGCAGACTATGTACCATGCAGGAAATTGAAGCGCTAGCCTCTCTCCCACACACGTTATGGGCGACATCAGATACGGATGTGGGACAGATGCTCATCCCGCCTATTCGAATTACTGTCAAGGAGGGAGTATCTTTGCCACGTGTACCTCAGTATAAGATATCTAGAGAAGGTGAGATTGCCCTGACGCACATCGTTCAGGATTTGATTATTGCAGGAGTAGTGGAGGAAGTTCCTTACAATGTCTGTAACAGCCCTATTCTTCCGATTCTCAAGAAAGACACTGACGACAAAGTCTATCGATTTATTATTGATTTGAGAGAAATAAACAAAATTGTAGTGCCCCAGTACCCGGTGATGTCTGACATCACCACCTTCCTTACTTTGGTCCCCCCCCACTGCCACTACTTTTTCTGTCATTGACCATAAGAATGCTTTCTTTTCCATTCCCATCCATCCCGACAGCAGATACCTATTTGGCTTCACGTTAAATAATAAATCGTGTAGATTTTGTCGTGTTCCTCAAGGCTATACAGAAAGTCCTAGCATTTATAGCCAGGCTTTGAAAAGACAGCTCGACTCTTTTGAATTGCGGTCTGGAGTAGCTCTTATCCAATATGTTGATGACCTCTTATTGGCTGCAGACACTTATGCACAATGCGAGGAGAGTACTCTTGCTTTGCTCTCCTTTCTGGCTCAGAATAATCACAAAGTTTCTAGGAAAAAGTTACAATATTGTAGACCAAAGGTGACCTACCTCGGTCATCTTTTGTCTAAGGAGGGACGTGCATTAACATCTGATCGAATTCAAGCAATTTTAGATACACCAGTCCCCCGCACTCAGAGAGATGTGCGTGCCTTCATAGGATTAACGTCCTTCTGTAGACAGTGGATAATGGGGTTTTCGCACATTATAAAACCTTTGTTAGCGTTATTGTCCAAAACTACACCAATGCCCCTTGAATGGACAGATGAATGTCAGAATGCTTTTGAACAATTGAGACAGGCCCTTTGTTCTGCACCAGTGTTAGGTACACCAGATTACACAAAGATTTTCACGTTGTATGTGCACGAGAAAGATGGGTGCGCATTGTCGGTGTTAGTGCAGACACACGGGGATAAGCAGAGGCCCTGCGCATACTTTTCGGCCATTCTTGATCCTGTAGCACGAGGGTTACCTGGGTGTTTCCGAGCAGTTGCAGTAACAGCAGTAGCTATACGACAGAGTGAGGGAATAGTTTTGTCACACAAACTGTTGGTTTTAGTTCCCCATGCGGTAGACACTCTGCTAAACCAAACGAAAACCCAGTATCTCACGAGTGCACGTTTAACAGGATATGAGCTTACACTTTTGGCGCCACATATCACCCTAAAGAGATGTGCTACCCTGAACCCTGCCACTTTATTGCTGTATCCGGTTGTGGAGGGCCAAGAGGAAGAACACCATGATTGTGTTTTCCTGACTGAAGAACAAACAAAGGGTCGTGTCGACTTACAGGATACGCCACTTCCAGATGTGGATGGGGAACTGTGGGTTGATGGATCGTGTTTAAGGCTGCCAGATGGCACAACTTCTGCAGCATATGCGATCACGACACTTAAGACAGTGATAGAAACAGCACGAATACCACAGAAATCGGCCCAAGCAGCGGAGTTAATAGCTTTGACAAGAGCCTGCGAATTGAGTGCTGGCTTATGTGTGAATATCTACACAGACAGCCGGTACGCCTTGGGAGTAGCGCATGACTTTGGCCTACTCTGGAGAGAGCGTGGATTTTTGATTTCGCATGGAGTACACATTATGCACGGAGAGCTAGTGCGTGATCTCTTAAATGCGTTGATTTGTCCAAAGAAAGTGGCGATAATCAAATGTAGTGCACATAAAAAGATCACTGACAAAGTGGGACAAGGCAATGCTTTTGCGGACAGTATAGCAAGACAAACGGCTATGTCACGAAATGACTCTCCACTGTATGTAGTGAAGTCGCAGGCTGAGCGATGGCATGATGCTAGAGCGGAGATATTAGACATTCAGAAATCAGCGACTGAAGCAGAACTTGCAACCTGGGCAGCAGAGGGAGTGCTGGATGATGAGGGTTGTTGGAGGAGTAAAGATATGGAACGATGGAAATTGCCTGCAGCTTACTTGCAAGCGATGGTCCAGATGACACATGGGTTGGCACATGTTGGAGCTCTTGCAATTACTCAATTACTAACGCGAGTTTGGGAGCATCCTGAGATTGCCAATACGGCCAAGAGAGTAGTGCAGACCTGTTTGATATGTTTACAGCACAATCCTGCAAAAGGGACGCATACTCCGAAAGGAGGGTTCGTTCCACCTACTGCACCGTTTGAAGTACTGCAAATGGATTACATCCAGCTTGAGCGTTGCAATAACCTTAAGTATGTCTTAGTGGTGGTGTGTGCTTTCAGCAAATGGGTTGAGGCCTTCCCCACGAAGGATAATACAGCGCTGACAACAGCTAAGGTTTTGCTCAAGGAGTACTTCCCTCGATACGGCGTTTGCAAATTTTTGTGGAGCGACAATGGTCCCCATTTTGTTGGGAAAATTGTGGAGTACGTGTTGAAGGGATAGGGAATCCAGCAGAAGTTTCATGCTGTGTTCCATCCTCAGTCAGCAGGTCTTGTTGAACGGTATAATGCTACTCTGAAACTAAAGTTAGCAAAGATTGTGGCATCCACGTCTTTGAAGTGGCCGGATGCCCTGCCTTTGGCATTACTCTCTATCAGATCAGTGCCCCATTCCCGAACTGGCCTCACACCTTATGAAGTGGTGTTTGGAAGGCCGATGAACATATGGGGAGTTCCAAAGCCTCGATTGTTACATGATGTGCCTTGTATAATGATGAACGATTATTTGGCACGATTAACAAATGATTTACTTTCCATTCATCAACAGGTTCGAGAAGCGCTCCCTGACAATTCCATTGGAGAGGCTCACAATCTTCGCCCTGGGGATCATGTTATGATCCGCTCGTTCGAGAGGACGAACAGCTTGGAACCGAGGTGGCGTGGCCCCGAGCAGGTATTGATCGCAACTCGAACGGCTGTGCGAGTTACCAACAGGAAGCGGTGGGTGCACTCTACTCACTGCCGTCGTGTCTCTCCGGATCTGATGAGCCCAACTGCATTGTCTGACTACCGAGATATCCTGGACGAGGAGAAGAGCCCAGCTGTAACGTCTGCCGAATCGGAGGGAGCCTTCCCGGACCACACTGTTTCTGGACGAGAAAGATATAATCTACGACCACGATAAGAAGATTTTTTTTGGTGCGAGACTGGTTGAGTTACCGCTCTGGGGTTTGTGAAACGGAAGCCGGGAATATCAAGGGGGGGGATCTGTTCTGCCAAGTGTAGCGACACCCGTCTTGACCCCGGAGAAGAAACCAACGGCTACCTCGGAGCTCAGCACTCATATTTTTATTTTTAGCTGTGTTTGAGACACTGTGAACTTTGAACTATGGCGTCTTCTGCAGCACGAGACAATTGAATTCTGTTGACAATTGTGGTAATAGCTGTGATAGCCTGGGTAGTAGAACTTGTGGTGCCTGTGCGAGAACATTTGCTGCCGACTACCCCGGCTCCATCTGAACATTTTCATTTCACTCTACCGTATCATGAAGAGCGACACCGACAGACTTACTTGAACAATAGTTTTATTCAGATTCTGCATCACACTCACAATATGACGAACACTTCTAACTGCTGGGTATGTGGGATGTTGCCTGGACATCAGAAGAAAGGGGGCACACCGCTTATCCCACTTCCGTTTTCTCATAATGGGTCTTGTAATGTCTGGTACACCCTACTATTCACCTTGCGATGGCCAACAAAAGGGGGGCTGCTTTTTCGTCTCAATAAGATTTGTTTTAATGATCGAGACGGCTATCCGCAAGCAGAAGGAACTAAGTTTGAATGGGAGGAATCCCGCCCGGATAATGTGTCTGCACCACGAGTCTACAGTAATCATCGAAGTGTCAACATGTCCAATTCTCATGTTATTAATGTTATTGATACAAAAGCTGATCTCTGTGTACGTAATAAAGGTACAATCCCAGTTGGCAGAAGTGAATGTAACACCACTCTCACCTTTGATACCCCGAATGGCATTTCATTTGTGGCCTCCCAAAATACGTACTTCATATGTGGTAATAAAGGTTATCATCGTCTCCCTTTAGGATGGTTAGGAACATGTTACATATCTTTTGCACACAAAGCCCTACACGATCAAGGCCCGAGCTACCTCAACAACCGCATCAACTTCTACGCTCCCAAACGCCATCTCCGATCAACCAGTCACGCCCTCGCTGCCGTCCCCCGCATCCGAAGAACAACAACAGGAGGAAGGTCCTTCTCCTACCTGGCCGCCAGGACCTGGAACTCCCTCCCTCCCGACCTGCGCCTGACCCAAGACCACCTCTCCTTCAGGAAGAAGCTCAAGACCTGGCTGTTCGAGCAGTAGCAGCACCCCCCCCCCCCCAAGCGCCTTGAGACCCTCCGGGTAAGTAGTGCGCTCTATAAATGTCTTTGATTGATTGATTGATTTTGTATTTCCCCCAGTGTTTATCGCTCCGCCCATGTACCATAATAATTATATACTCTACCATGACTTTATATTGAATAGAGTCAAGAGAGCAGTAGTTCTTGATGAGATAGATCAAACAGACACTGCGTTGCAACAATATGTCGATTTCAATTTGGGTTTGTTTTCTTTTGTTGGAGCTGCTCTAAATAGCCGGAAAATACGACGATTAACACGTGTTGTTGAAGCTGTTGCCAATGATACTGCTTTTGCATTAGGAAATTTAACTGAGGAGCCTCAGATCTCCAGAATTGTAACGCTCCAGAACCGGATGATTCTAGATGTAGTCCTAGCTGATCGGGGGGGGGGGGGCATGCCGCATTATCGGAAGTAGTTGCTGTGTTTACGTGCCAGATAATTCACCATCTGTGTATAATGCCATATCCAAATTACATAAAATTGCTGCTGAGATACATCCTGACAATGGTACGTGGACCTTTTCGGGGTGGTTTTGGTCAATGCTTAGTACATGGGGCTGGAAGTTACTGACGATTCTATGTATAATAATTGGGATATTATTCTTCTTATGTCTATGTATTCAGTGTGGCCCTGCATTATGTTCTATGTGTCTATCAGCTTGTATTCCATCCAGACGAGCTTTTGCTAAACATAAACAAATGATTCATAAGGAAGTGGCCCAGATTATGTCCATCGATATAGAAGATGAGTATCCTGACTATGTCCATTATGAGGTAGCTTCAGCTAAACGCTAAAAGGGTCGTCTGTCGTAATTTGACAATGATCGTGTTAGCGTTAAGCTTTGCTACACATTATTCCCTTATCTTGACTATAGTTGTTAAACGCCATTGCGGCTGTCGTAATTTGACAATGATCGGGTTAGCGTTAAGCTTTGCTACACATTATTCCCTTATCTTGACTATAGTTGTTAAACGCCATTTTGTATGTTACGGCGGCCATTTTAGAGAATGCGTCGCCTCGTGGTCAGCATGCCCTTTTGTCCTTCCTCTGTACCACTGACCACTTGAATTTACCCAGCAACAGGCTATTTTTAGTAATGGTCAAGCCCGCACATGCGCAGTTCAGACTGACCAGTCATCACTAAGGAATGTTCCGGCAAACTGACCCGTGGTGTTGTAGCCCCTCCCATGAGTTGGCTGTGTTCCAAAAATGACCATATATGTACTTAAAACTCTGTAACCATGTACCGCCCATCTTTTAATGTCTGTAAAACTGTATAAAAGAAGGACTTACACCGATGTTCTGTGTGATACTTCTTGCATTGCCGAAGGGTGCTGTAGGAATGTACCACCACCCATGGAGGTCTTAATAAACTTGTTTTTTGCATTTTCTAGTTTCCGTGCCAACAGTTCTTATGGTGTAGAGGGTATTCTGCGGAGTATGTAGGCCTGGAGAACCCAATACCACACGGCGGCGTAGATGAATGCACGCGCCACGGAGCAACTTCCACGGTAAGCCTCTGACTAATTAACTGGAGCTATATAGACCCCTAGTTTACTTAAATGTCAATATGAACGCCGATTACGGCTAGAAATATACCTCCTTTTGCCCGATTTGAACAATTACCGGGCACACTTCATAAGTGTGTTAGTTCATATAGACCCCTAGTTTACTTAAATGTCAATATGAACGCCGATTACGGCCATAAACATACCTCCTTTTGCCCGATTTGAACAATTACCGGGCACACTTCATAAGTGTGCTAGTTCATCCGGGGCTCTTGCAACAACCAGGATCCCTTTAAATTACCACCTAAGGAACTTGGACTAATACAGCCATCTTCCAGAACTAAGTTTCTTAACCGCATCGGGGCTCATTCTGACCGAGTGCATCATTGCTTTTATTCCTTAGAAATCAAGTGATTTGTCCACGCTCCAGGAAGTGTCTCAACCGAAAATACCAAACAGACTATTTGTAAAGCGATTGATGTCCCAGTAAGTGCCCCTTTTGTTTTCACCTGAGTCAAAACATAGATAGGGTCTCATTGATACCCGCTAGTAATACCAAACTTGTACTCTCCCACAAACTATTTCAGGTTTTATTCACCTACAGAGGAACCAAAGAAGGTCCAACCCATAAGGCCACTGAGCGGCCCATTAATAAGTAAGACGCCTACTTTTCCTCACTTAGCTGTAGTGCAAATCGTGATTGACACCCAAGTTCTGATACATTCTTTTTTTAAATTGTATTATTGATAGGCGCTCCTGCCCTTCTTTGTCCTGAAGAAGACCCCAGCATGAGGCACCAATGAACCCTTAATCCAGGGGTCGAAACGTAGACCATTTTATACTGACCCTCTAACCATAGGAGAAAGTAATGGAGCAACACAGATCCTATGCTAAAGAGCTAATTGGAACTAATGAACTAAATTAGTCTGTAAAGGCCGTACTGAATACCACTGTGATTGTTATATGGTCACAACAACCTTTACCCTGTCCTCACATTTACCTCATCACACCTATCCCACCTAACTGCCTCTTTTCCTTGTCACTTTGAGCGCGTTTGAAGTGTTACAATGCAAACAATATGTGTGAATCATCATACAAAGTCTAAATATGAATTTGAGTGAGACCTGTGTCCTTCAACATGATGGTTGATCCAATGAATTAATTGAACTCTCCATATGTTGAATTTGTTTTTACAACCTTGGGGACTTTTTGAATGATACTAAGTACCCACACCACGAAATGTTAAAATAAAACACTTTTGTACTACAAGGATGTAATCGTGATAATTAACTAATGTAAATATTTCAATGACACATTTAATGTTACAGTTGATCTATAGACCCTGACCATTGTATACGTATCTATTTAACTGACCCAGGTCAGAGAGTTCTTAGGGTACACCCCGTTATAAACTCACCACATTAAAGAAGACGGCAACACAGCCAGCTACTTCTGGGAAAGGCAATCCCAAATCCAACCTACCAGAAGTATGTGCAAAGGTTCCAAAAGAGCTAAAGCACATGTATGTGGGGGGCAAGGTATGCTGGAACGGTTTCAAGGCCAGAAAAATCATAACATCAATAACCTACTCGACCTAACTGTAATGTACTTTAACCTATGAGCTGATCTCAAATTGTGTGATCCTAAACTAATATTTTGTCCCATGGAGCCGCCTTTAATTTTTTTCTTATCACATAACAGAGCGCCTTCAAATATGCAAGTTCACTATTTCTGTGAGACAAAAAAACTCTTCATTTACTAGAATTAATGTTTGCTCCATGTTTAAGAAGAATCAAGTCCATATATAGGGTACACATGATCCCTGGGTTGCCTCTTAGTTGATTAATAGCATTGTCATCAGGGCAGGAGCAGGACTAATTCCCAGTTCATGTTTAAATACTCATATTTCACAAATATATTACCAAAGCATGATGTGGTAGTGCAGTGTCATTTACAGATAGTTACTTTCCATTGACATGGCCACAAACCTTTCAAACCAACATGTAGTTTTACTGATAATACGCTATATATATATAACGGCTCCACTACGGTGCGAATTCCACCGCAGTGCTGGACATTCCAATGACGGGCGTGGCTCATACGGCCCCCGGCCGTCGTGCGCACACGCCCAGCGTGACTCATGACGGCCAGAGGCCGTCATGACCATGGAAGAGGCTAAAGTGTTCTAATTTGTTTTGATCTTCTAAAAATATTTTATTCACCACATAATTGCAAAAATGGGTCTTCATAACTAGTGAAATATATTTTAAATGTTTCAACTGTTCCCTTAGTTATTTCAGTGTTGTGTTAGAAAAAAGCCTACCATCTTACATCCTTTCATTTAACACACTTTGCACAATTCAATTGTCACACAGTTCACTTTACAAAATCCTCTAACTTAAGCCACAGAAAGAAAAATAAATGTAATAAGATAACCTGGCTTTTGACCTTGGTCTCTGAAAGCCAGCAACTGTGGCAAGATTAAAAGAGGCATTTTTATTGGATTAAAGTTAGCGGATTTTCAACTCACCAGAAAGGGCGAGTAGTTCCTAAAAATAGCTCGTCCTGAATAAATCTTGCTGGACAGTGCGAGTGGGCGAGTGGATTTTTCAAGCCCTGGGTGTGTAAGCTTTGAGATTGCATGAGAGCGCAGGTACAGCTGCAGCTGATCAAATGGACTCCGAGCGAATGTAGGAAGCTCTGCTCAGGCGGTTTGGGCTGATTCCAGCTCAGTACATTCAGAGGAAAGCAAGTGAGAGGATTGCTTTCCATGTGGTACTTGGATTCATGCTGTACTGAGTGACTGAAATGAGAAGGCGAGAGGAATAGAGGTGAAAGATTTCCATGCCCTTAACCAGGGAATGGTGATAGAGAGACTCAAGGAGGAGTTCTCTACGCCAGTTAGGCAATATCTATCAGAGAAAGGTTCTGAGAAGCTTGCAGTCTTAGACTCAAGGAGGAGTTCTCTACGCCAGTTAGGCAATATCTATCAGAGAAAGGTTCTGAGAAGCTTGCAGTCTTAGACTCCAGGAGGAGTTCTCTACGCCAGTTAGGCAATATCTATCAGAGAAAGGCTCTGAGAAGCTTCCAGTCTTAGACTCCAGGAGGAGTTCTCTACGCCAGTTAGGCAATATCTATCAGAGAAAGGTTCTGAGAAGCTTGCAGTCTTAGACTCAAGGAGGAGTTCTCTACGCCAGTTAGGCAATATCTATCAGAGAAAGGCTCTGAGAAGCTTGCAGTCTTAGACTCAAGGAGGAGTTCTCTACGCCAGTTAGGCAATATCTATCAGAGAAAGGTTCTGAGAAGCTTGCAGTCTTAGACTCCAGGAGGAGTTCTCTACGCCAGTTAGGCAATATCTATCAGAGAAAGGCTCTGAGAAGCTTCCAGTCTTAGACTCCAGGAGGAGTTCTCTACGCCAGTTAGGCAATATCTATCAGAGAAAGGTTCTGAGAAGCTTGCAGTCTTAGACTCAAGGAGGAGTTCTCTACGCCAGTTAGGCAATATCTATCAGAGAAAGGCTCTGAGAAGCTTGCAGTCTTAGACTCAAGGAGGAGTTCTCTACGCCAGTTAGGCAATATCTATCAGAGAAAGGCTCTGAGAAGCTTGCAGTCTTAGACTCCAGGAGGAGTTCTCTACGCCAGTTAGGCAATATCTATCAGAGAAAGGCTCTGAGAAGCTTCCAGTCTTAGACTCCAGGAGGAGTTCTCTACGCCAGTTAGGCAATATCTATCAGAGAAAGGTTCTGAGAAGCTTGCAGTCTTAGACTCCAGGAGGAGTTCTCTACGCCAGTTAGGCAATATCTATCAGAGAACGGTTCTGAGAAGCTTGCAGTCTTGGCTGATAATTGATTAGCTACCAGGATTACCAAAGGACTACAACAGCGCAGCTTTAAGTCAAAGGGAGGCAGGACGTCCCAACAGACTGGTTCCACACCAGAGGGTTAGGGCCAGGACAATTCCCAAGGGGAGGACACAGGAAAAAAGGCACTGGGTTCCAAGTCAGTACGAAAGGAAAAGAGAGGAATGTTCTTCCAAACTCAAAGGGATTGCTTGCTACAGGTGTCACAATGAGGGTCATTCAGTAAAGAAAAACTGTCAGGTGAAATAAATAACTTTTCCCAGCTGCATCCATGATAGTGAGTGTGTTGACTGTAGGTGACGGGCCCTGTTGCACTCAATCTAGTAGCGATCAACATTTTGGAACGGGCAACAGATGTTCATAGGGACATCCACCCAAATATCTTGGGATCTGTGTTGTTCTGTAGGCCCACAGGGGTTAAAGTTATTGTCCTGAGAGATACAGGTGCTTACAGGACTATGGCTGAGAGGAAGTATACGAACAGGACAAGAGTTTCCATGGTACCAATTGGTACAGGCTACATAGCCTGTGGGGGTGACATGGAATGCCCGGTTGCCTGAGATGAGGTAGAAATTAATGGCAAGTCTTCCGTTGAGCGAGATGCAAGGTGTAATTATTTAATTGACCCTGGTTAAGTTAGAGGACCAGAAGCCTACTTGTGGATGCGCCTACGGTTGCTTGGATAGGCAGCTAAAACTCCATCTTTTTGTCATTAGATTAGACTGAGATTGTCTTTGTGATAGAATCTCTGCAAATATCCCAAACCTTGAAGTAAGAATCCTGCAGCCGTACCTTGTTGTCAAGTCAAGTCAAGTCAAGTCAATAAATTTATATAGCGCGCTACATACCCAGAGGGTCTCAAGGCGCTTGGAGAAGGGTGGGGAATTACTTGTCAAATATCCACGTTTTAAGTTGCTTTCTGAATGCTAGGTGGTTCTGAGTAAGGCGAAGGTGAGTGGGAAGTGAGTTCCAGGTCTTAGCTGCCAGATAGGAGAAGGATCTACCTCCCATGGTGGTTTTGTTGATGCGAGGTACCGTGGCAAAGGCTTGGTTGGCGGATCGTAGCTGGCGGGAGGGGGTGTAGAAGGACAGTCTTGTGTTGAGGCATTCGGGTCCGATTTCGTAGAGCGCTTTGTGTGCGTGGGTTAGGAGCCGGAAAGTAATCCTTTTATTGACGGGGAGCCAGTGGAGGATTTTCAGGTGTCCAGAGATGTGATCTTTACGCAGGATGTCTAGTATAAGCCTGGCTGAAGCATTCTGGATGCGTTGGAGTTTTTTCTGGAGTTTTGCGGTGGTACCGGCGTAGAGGGTGTTTCCGTAGTCCAGACGGCTCGTGACCAGAGCGTGGGTGACTGTTTTTCTCGTTTCGGTGGGGATCCAACGAAATGTTTTTTTGAGCATGCGAAGAATGTTGAAGCAAGATGAAGAGACGGCGTTGACTTGTCTGTTCATCGAGAGTGAGGAATCCAGGATGACGCCCAGGTGCCGTGCGTGGTCCATCGGGATGGGTGCTTTTCCAAGGACCTCTGGCCACCAAGAGTCATCCCAGGCGGAAGGGGAGGTGCCTAGGATGAGGACTTCTGTTTTGTCTGAGTTGCATTCTTTCACAAGTGCACTGGAAGATACAACTTCAGCTCACTAGCCTGGCTCCAAAAACAAAATCAGCAACCACAAAAGAATCGAAACAGCTCAAGACACTGGATTGCTGACACAGCGCACATGCAGCAACACATGGGGTTCTTTGAAAGACCACAAGCAATGGGAATAAAATATTGTAACAAAGTTTTCGCAGGGGGATCAACCTCACTTGAGTGTGTATGTTTGGATATGACCTTACAATATGCAGTTTGGCAGACTCCAGTTCTAGTAGAAAATCCTGCTGACACCATATCTTGGTCTAGAGTTGGAATAATGTCTCTACAGTAACGACTTTGTATCAAGAGCCGATTTAAATAATGGCCATTTGTAAAATATTCCCATTATTGTTTCAATTGAGGTGTTGAGACATTTGGTGAGAGTTGAAATGCTGAGACTTCTGGAAATGATCAAGAAACCAGTGAGTGCGTGAAGCAATTGAACTCTGGACACAAATGACCGCATGAGAGTATAACTGAGTCAGTGAGCCTTGGAGGCTTGAAAAGGTACAAACGACAATAATACTTTGTGAAGTACGGCAGAAGAAGTGTGAAGAGAATACATCATAGTAAGAAAGACCCGTCCTGTGACCTCCTGGAATCAGAGAGACCATCTTTGTAAAAATAAACTTGTGAGAAATACAAGGCGGCTCAATGAAAGGGAGCAGGAAGAAGTCCGGACCAGAACAGCTGAATACACCCAGGAAGACGCCACACCTGGGCACTCTCAGGGAGGAGCCGTCGGATACAGGGGCTGGAGACGCCTTTTCTTGGGGTCCTGTGATCAGTCAGTGGTGAAGTTGCAGTATTACTGGCAGGCACAGTGTTCCGCAGGGAACCAATGCTACAGCACTTCAACTGAATGACCAGGCTGCTTCCTTCGAGTAAATGACTCTTGAAGTAGTAAGGCCAAGCAGTCAAGGCATGAGCTGGATCAGGTTAGAAATCAGACACGGTGCAACATAGTAAAAGACACAATAAAGTCAATGTTCAACCAGAGAAACAACGATAAATAGGGATTTGACTTTCACCAAGAGGTACAGAAAGGAGCAGCTAAAATATACAGAAGATGCTGATACCCTCTTGGGGAGAGATACAAAGCCAAAAACATGTATTATGTTTAGCTGCACGAGCTGAGGTCTCAAATAACATTGAGTTGTTAACCTGTAGCCTACACTGTGAACATCAGCTAAACATTTGACCTATGCCCCACATTGTATAGCCATTCTGTCATTTCTAGCTCCTACGTGCTGTTTGCTCACATCCCCTTTCCTTTGCTGTTCATAAGAAACACAAGTCTGTGCTCAAGATCTTCAACCACACATGATGTTTTCCAGCTACAAATAGCCTTGTCGCGAGTCTATAAGTAAACCAGACAATTAGTAAATTGATTATGATTATGTACTCAGCTCTCCTCCTGCAGTACCCAACATGTGCCAGATGAATGTGACTAACGGTATGCTCTTAGGAATGTTCCATGCTTACATGTAACTTTGCACAGGAGTCGTGCCCTTTGTATTTGCAGATGGATGTGTAAATATCTGTGTGACCCTGTGCCTGGCAGAGAACTCTTAAGTGAAGCGTTCTCTCCACTCGAGTGTGTTTACAATAAATGCTGTTGTAATTCCTCGCTCTGTGGTAGAGTCTTATCTGTTTTTAAAGTTCCTGTATCAGACGGTGGTGGTGGTAACCCAACAATGAAAATATTTTCCCTCTAACAGAGTTCCATTTCCAATGTTCTCCTCGGGGATAGCACTTGGGTGTTCTCAGAAGTCTTCAGGACTCAGTAGCTCTTCCAACGTTTTCGAGCAAAACTAGTCAATTGGAAAGTGGATCCAAATATAAGCATGACTTCGCATTGAGTTTGAGTCCCTGCTACTGTATTTCAAGTTATAAACATTCAAAAAAAGCCCTTCTTGCCACAAAGAATAACATTTAAGCAACAAAAGGACCCACCAACGTGATCTGAGCGAGTTTTATGGCACCAAGCGTATCAGTGTCCAGTCAGAAAGTCGATGGCATCACTGATGCCTGACAGCGACCCACAAAAGAATACCTGCCGGCTGTGAATGTTTTGACTCTGTATAATGTTTGGTCGCATCTGCGTAGAATACACAGCCATGGTTTGCTTTGTCACTTTGTATGTATACAAACTAAGGATGGCGATGGAGCACTGTAAGCAACTGGAAAGCAAGTGGTGAATGAGCCAAGACACCAGTAAGTCTGAAATGCCAAATGAACAGCCCATGCCAACCGCATCCAAGCCAACAACAACAGCAGCCAAGAAATCCTCACCATCATCAGAGAATTCATGATGCCTGCAGCCACCACCAGCAACATCCACCCCTTACAAGACCCCTGCATCAATCTCTGTAAATCCTTTTGGAACAAGATCACATCCATATACGACAACTTCAACCCAACACCTGACCCCATCAAACTCACAGCCAGTCTTCCAATCTCAACCAAAGAATGGACCTTAACCATGTTGAACGCCATCAACACAAATGAGACTGTAACAACCATGAAGGCCATCCACTCCGGTGCCCCATTAGACCCACCCCGCCACACTTTAAAAAAGGCCTAAACACTATCAGTGAAGTCCTCACTCCCATCCTGATCGATTCCATCAATGTAGCCCTCTTTCCAGGAGCCTTGGAACCGGCAGCTGGTACGGCCCTGCCAAATAAACCCTCCATGGACCTCACCAAACTCTACAACTACTGACCGAGCTCCCTCCTACCATACACGGCCAAAGTCCAACAGTACACCATCAACAGGCGTCTGACCAACAACCTCATCAGCAACCAGCTCCTCAAAGCCACCAAGTCCGGATCGAGGCCCAACCACAGCATGGAAACAGCACTCATCACACCCACCTATGCTATACACATGATCATAGACAGAGCAGAGAGTGGGACCTTTTGGCGGCTTTTCACTTGGTATTACACCTCATCCTCATGGACACCTTCACGAGATGGGACTCAAGGTCCTGCCTATGATAGATCTGCTCCTTCTTGACAAAAAGAACTCCGTCAATCAACCTGAAGTCATAGTCCTTGGAAACCGGAAATCTCATCTGCTGGCACCAAAGGTTCACCTCTCAGCTGGACCTTCTGCAAAACTTGCATACCCCAACTGGCCAACATCATCCATGCCTACCACATCACCATCCTCTTCTACACCAACGACATGCAACTAATACTGTCACTCTATGAATAAAACCCAACACAAGGAACACGCTACCGCCTGCATGACATGGATGAAATCCAACTGTCTCAAACTCAACACTGAGAAGACAGATGTGTTGATCTTTGGAAACAACACCTGGGACTCCACCTCATGGCCATCCACCCTAGGACCGACTCCCACCCCCAGCTTGCACACCAGTAACCTAGGGCTCATTATCAACAAAAGCCTGGACATGTCCGCCCAGGTCAACGTCGTCACTGCTTTCACACACTGAAAATGCTGAAGAAAATCTTCAAATGACTTCAAAGCAAAACCAGAAGCCCATCATCCATGCACTCATCACCAGTAGACTGGACACCGGGAACTCTCTCTCTGCAGAAATCATCAAACAACTCACCAGACGGCTGCAAACCACCCAGAACGCAGCTGCCAGACTCATCCTCAACCTCTCACTCAGAACACATATCACACCACACCTGAGGGAGCTCCACTGGCTCCAGATACATAAGAACCCACAGTTCAAACTACTCACGCACACACTCAAGGCACTACACAAAAAAGGCCCTGCTTACATTAACAACCGCAACTCCTTCCGTCAACACCCTAGGCACCCCCGCTCAGCCAGACTCATACTCAGACACATCACAGACATACGGAGACACAGATCCGGAGGCCACGCCCACGCCTACTCATACATGGCTCCTAAAGCATGGAGCGACTTCCCTCAACACATCAGAGCCGCCTCCTCGCTTCTTGAGTTAGATAAGAAGCTGAAGACCTGGCTCTGCGAAAGACTCTGCCCTTGAGGCTAGACTTCCACATCTGCACAGCTCCAGGACACGCTCCCAGGTGATAGTGCGCTCTACAAATACACTTAACATAACATTTTCCATAGCCTACTTGTTTTTCCCCGTTGTGGTAAAAATCACTGCCAGGTGCACGGATTAAGTCTGCAGTGAAGTAAAAAGTAGTGCAGTGTAGAGGTTTCCTCTTCTGCTAGCGCTGCATACAGCAAGAGTACAGCACAGTGCAATGGTCACAGACTCCCTCATTTATTTAAAACCACTCACAGTGCCAGTAATAAGTGGTAGAGTGTGTGAAAGGTTCCACAAAACGTAAATGCCCCTCGCAGTGAGAGCAAACACCAGCGCAGAGCGCACAGATTTCTTAACTCTAAACACCCTCTTACTGTGAGTGATAATCAGTGCACTTTACAGGACTGTAAATACCCTTTACAGGGGCGTGGATTTATTTAAAACATCTGCTTGTTTTAAGGGCAGATTGATACAGGAAGCAGCTTGCCCTTTAAAGAGATCCACTTGTCCAACTTACTACCTAAATATTAGCTGGACCATAAGAAACATTTATAGCTCTTTTTTAGTAGTAAAAACATGTCTAGAGTTGGGACAGCTTGAGGGGGGCTTGGGTGCAAAACTGGTGGAGTACTTTTTAATTTAATTTTTACTAGGAATGTATTAGTATTGGTACTTGTGATGCAAAGGTAACAGATCTGTGCAGTATTGTATCGTATTTGTATTGTATTTGTCATTTGTAAAGCGCAAGTTTACCCAGAAGCATCTCAGCGCTGTAGAATTAACTCTTTTGTACAGGACGGCGGTTGGAACCTGGGACCCCTTAGCTCTCTGAACTAGAGTTGAAATTGACAACCCGCAGGAAAATACATGGATCCCTCCAGATAATGCATTTACACTGTTTGATGACTTGAATTAAAACCCAAATTCATATCACTAAACGTGGTTCAAGTATTGGTACCACTCCACAGCAAATGACACCTATAACTCTTGAAGAATCACATTATAGCCTTATAGCCCGCCGTAGCGGGCATACCGGCTATTAAAGGCCCGCTGAATCGTTAAAGGCCCAAGGCGAGGGACTTTAACGAAACAGCGGGACTCTAATTGCCGGCATAGCCCTGCTGCGAAGGGCTATAAGGCTATTAGAACATTCTGCCACTAGAGGGCAGAATGTTCTAACAAATTAAACAAAGGGTTCTCGAAGCTCGAGGGGATATAAATCCCCTCGAGCTTCGAGAAGCCTTTGTAGAACATTGGAATGTTGCTCTGCGGGCCTTTAGCGGCAATGGAGCTCCCAACATTCCAATGTTCTAATCACACTTAAATCATATTTTTAGCACTACCAATTCGACTTTTTGGAATTCATAAATAAGGTTCATTCTTACCCCTTTCCTGCCCTTCTTTTCGAACTCTAGTTCTCTCCTCTTCAGAACTATTTCTGTCATATTTTTGCCAATATCTATTATTTACTTTGCTCTACCCTTTGTGCTGTTCTCTCCCTTCTCTTGCCTCGTCTTGCTTTTTCTGCTCACTCATCTTGTTCTCCCCTTCCTGGTGAAGTGCCAAGCAGAGCAGAATGACTTCAAGAGTCTCTTGGACCCTTCACATAGGCTCCTGTATCATATCACACTCCTCATCGATGCATGATGAGAGAGTGCGGCAACCCTCTGTAGCATTGTCACACACGAGATCCGGGGTGCTTCGGGTACTCACACATTTGGAGGTCCTGCTGAAGTCTCACTCAGACCCGGCTAATTCTTCAAACTATGGAGAAGAACTAGAACTTCACATGTGACGTTGCTCAGACGTCTGCGGTGTGCCGAGTAGTACCCGACTATTCTGCACAGAGCAGACCTTCTTTTCAGCCAGTGAACCTGATGAAGTCTGTACAGAGAAGAGAGGCCAGGAAGAGTGACTGACAGCCCCGCTAACAACTGTCAAGACAGACAACCTGCAAAGAGACACACTGCAGACACGCCTCATAAAGGTACATACAAAGCCTGCAAAGACAACCCTACCCTAGACTCAGGTACACACACCGACCCTGCAGACACACCTCCCCCTGCAGAGGTACATTAAAAACACAGACACGTAAGTTCCACTGCTTGACAAGCCTGCACCCTGCCAGACCCAAGGTCCCTGCCCACACACACACAATCTCTGCAGCAGATAATGCCACAAGCCAACCTATGCCACAGGAAACTATTGCAGTGACTGAAGCCTCTGCCTAGTCTGAGAGATGGAAACCTTGGCAAAGGGAGAGAAGTGGCACGAGGTAGCAGGGTAGCCTTGACATTCAATAGGGTTGTGCAAGTCAACAAATTAACAGGGACAGCCGAGCAAAGAGTGTGCAGAGATTCCTCACAGTGCAGTAAGATGCAGCGCAGTGTGTAGATTCCTCACAGTGCAGTAAGATGCAGGGCAGTGTGTAGATTCCTCATGGTGCAGTAAGATGCAGCGCAATGTGTAGAATCCTCACAGTGTAGTAGTAAGATGCAGCGCAGTGTGTAGATTCCTCATGGTGCAGTAAGATGCAGCGCAGTGTGTAGATTCCTCATGGTGCAGTAAGATGCAGCGCAGTGTGTAGATTCCTCATGGTGCAGTAAGATGCAGCGCAGTAAGATGCAGCGCAGTGTGTAGATTCCTCATGGTGCAGTAAGATGCAGCGCAGTGTGTAGATTCCTCATGGTGCAGTAAGATGCAGCGCAGTGTGTAGATTCCTCATGGTGCAGTAAGATGCAGTGCAGTGTGTAGATTCCTCATGGTGCAGTAGGATGCAGCGCAGTGCGTAGATTCCTCACAGTGCAGTAAGATGCAGTGCAGTGTGTAGATTCCTCACAGTGCAGTAAGATGCAGTGCAGTGTGTAGATTCCTCATGGTGCAGTAGGATGCAGTGCAGTGTGTAGATTCCTCATGGTGCAGTAAGGTGCAGTGCAGTGTGTAGATTCCTCACAGTGCAGTAAGAAGCAGCGCAGTGTGTAGATTCCTCATGGTGCAGTAAGATGCAGCGCAGTGTGTAGATTCCTCACAGTGCAGTAAGATGCAGCGCAGTGTGTAGATTCCACATGGTGCAGTAAGATGCAGCGCAGTGTGTAGATTCCTCATGGTGCAGTAAGATGCAGTGCAGTGTGTAGATTCCTCACAGTGCTGTAAGATGCAGTGCAGTGTGTACATTCCTCACAGTGCTGTAAGATGCAGTGCAGTGTGTAGATTTCTCATGGTGCAGTAAAATGCGGCGCAGTGTGTAGTTTCCTCATGGTGCAGTAAGATGCAGCGCAGTGTGTAGATTCCTCACAGTGCAGTAAGATGCAGCGCAGTGTGTAGATTCCTCACAGTGCAGTAAGATGCAGCGCAGTGTGTAGATTCCTCATGGTGCAGTAAGATGCAGCGCACAGATCCAGGATTATTCAGTCTATTTCTACAAACACAGCAGAAGGTGCTGACAATCTCCTACCTGAGCAGAGACCTATGCAGACGTGTCCAGGCTCTCTCCTCCACCAGGGGGGCTGTGGGGGGGGGCAGATCTGGGGTCTGAGGGGGGCAGTTCTGGGGCCTGGGGGGGCTCTGAGGGTCTGTAGATGAAGGTGACTGCACACACAGGCAGGGCACCTTCCTCCTCTGCTGCAGGCTGAACACAACACCAGGAGAGACAGGAAGTGATGTCACCGCCGCTGCTGGTGCTGTCTCTGCCGCCGCTGACCCGGAAGAGGAAACTCTTCTCCCTTCCATCCCATGCGCAGCTCAGTGGATTCATCAGCAGACGAGGAGCGCCCTCTGTTGCCGCGGAAGGAACCGCCTCCTCCAGCAGGGAGACAAGCATTGGCGCCAGTAAAGACAAAGACATGGGTGTTATGGGAAACAAGCATTGACACCTGCAAAGACACAGACATGGGTGTTATGGGAAACAAGCATTGGCACCTATAAAGACACAGACATGGGTGTTATGGGAAACAAGCATTGGCTCCTGTAAACACACAGACGTGGGTGTTATGGGAAACTAGCATTGGCGCTTGTAAAGACACAGACATGGGTGTTATGGGAAACAAGCATTGGCTCCTGTAAAGACACAGACATGGGTGTTTAAGACACTCACTGTCCAAGGACAGGCCTCACCCTTGAATGGTGTGCTCTTAAGGAGCCTCAGATTCAGCCCCTCATGCCAGCTCTGCTCCCTGCCTCAGTGAAATACCAGCAATTTGTTCATTTTTTAAACTTCTGCAAAGGAACAGACATGATATTCAGGAGTGAATAGAAATGAGGAGTTGTATTTCATTCAATGTGTGCAATGTAGACACAACTGCTGCAATGAGGCTGAGCAGCGTTCCGAATGTTCCTGTTCCTGGGGGTGATTCTGTATATTTGACAGGCCCGTGAATCCCCAAACCATAGCTGCCAAGGTTTCAGATTGCATGTGTGACATTTTCATCATTTCAGTGAAAGTATTAGGGACCATTTCTCCCTTTTCAGTCTTCATACTGCTTTTCAAAAAAGGTTTGTGTTTTGTCATTTATAAAAACAGAAGAGTTCAGGTCTTACAAGCAATATTCTGCTTAGGCCGCATGTGTAGAGCAGGGCACGCGCATACTCCAATACGGATGACAGCGCTAGGTCAGGTGTAACATGAAAACGAAGGACAGAACTCCCATAATCGCTTTTAGGTGACCTCGAGACGCCATTGGAAAATAAAATGCAATAGTTTAGACAAAAACGCAGTCATGTAGCTAAGAACCGGAGTATGTGCAAAACAAGAGAGGTTCGGTATTACATACACTCGTATGACTGCTAAACAATTCCCAAGCAGGCCTCTGCAACAAGTTCTGAAATAATGCATAACATTATGATGTGAATGCAGAGCCCGCACACTGCCCAGGTGAACAGAAGGGCCCTGCACACATTTGTTTTCAGAAGTTGCTGTCACAGAGAGCTACTACATAGATACTGAGCACGTGAGCTGTGCTGAATTAAGTTCGCTAGAAGAAACCAAGAGAGCCTGTTTACTAAATAGAGTAATTGTAATGTAATGTAATTTTATTTTTGTAAAGCGCGACTTACACTCCACGGAGCATCTTGGCGCTGACCACTCGTGTCTAGAAGGTGTTTGGCCAGGGAACTAGTCAGGCACCGGTAAGACAATATCTGGTGTCTCTGGGGATTGGTATTAGACTAGGGCTAAACAGGCTATTAATAAAATGTAAAGTACACTTTGACAAAAACTGATACCTCTCGAGGAGCAGCAATTGTACGGACCGGACCTCGCCACAATGACTACCTCCGGCAATCAACCCTCTCCCGTTGCTTTGCACCACATCAGGCTTTGCATTTCTCTGCTGCTTTCTTGTCCACCTCCCCCTTCAGGGGCTCACTCATAAAACAAGGAAATAATCAGGTTGTAGTCTCAATAAAGTCATGAGACAGAACGATCAGGTGTGACCCACAGAGGGGTCTCTCACTCAGTGGATGGGGTCTGAGGATGGAGGGGGTATTTCACCCACACAGGGGTCTCTCACTCAGTGGATGGGGTCTGAGGACAGAGGGGGTATTTCACCCACAGGGGTCTCTCACTCAGAGGATGGGGTCTGAGGACGGAGGGGTATTGCACCCACACAGGGGTCTCTCTCTCAGTGGATGGGGTCTGGGGACGGAGGAGGTATTTCACCCATACAGGGGTCTCTCACTCAGTGGATGGGTCTGACTGAGGGGGTATTTCACCCACACAGGGGTCTCTCACTCAGTGGATGGGTCTGATGGAGAGGGTATTTCACCCACACAGGGGTCTCTCACTCAGTGGATGGGGTCTGATGGAGGGGGTATTTCACCCACACAGGGGTCTCACACTCAGTGGATGGGGTCTGAGGATGGAGGCGGTATTTCACCCACACAGGGGTCTCTCACTCAGTGGATGGGGTCTGATGGAGGGGGTATTTCACCCACACAGGGGTCCCTCACTCAGTGGATGGGGTCTGATGGAGAGGGTATTTCACTCACACAGAGGTCTCTCACTCAGTGGATGGGGTCTGAGGACGGAGGGGTTATTTCACCCATAGGGGTCTCTCACTCAGTGGATGGGGTCTGAGGACAAAGGGGGTATTTCACCCACACAGGGGTCTCTCACGCAGTGGATGGGGTCTGAGGACAGACGGGGTATATCACCCACACAGGGGTCTCTCACTCAGTGGATGGGTCTGAGGACGGAGGTGGTATTTCACCCACACAGGGGTCTCTCACTCAGTGGATGGGGTCTGAAGGAGAGGGTATTTCACCCACACAGGGGTCTCCCACTCAGTGGATGGGGTCTGAGGACAGAGGGGGTTTTTCACCCACACAGAGGTCTCTCACTCAGTGGATGGGGTCTGAGGACGGAGGGGGTATTTCACCCACACAGGGGTCTCTCACTCAGTGGATGGGGTCTGAGGACTTAGGGGGTATTTCACCCACACAGGGACGGTGTCGAGGGTGAGGTCAGCGGAGCTAAGCTGGCGGTTCGGGGTGTAAAAGCTGAGTCGTCTGTTGAGGTACGCTGGTCCGGTGTTGTGGAGGGCCTTGTATGCGTGGGTGAGGAGCGTGAAGGTGATCCTCTTGTTGACGGGGAGCCAGTACAGGTCTCTCAGGTGGGATGTGATGTGGCTGTGGCGGGGGATGTCGAGGCTGAGACGTGCAGAGGCATTCTGTATGCATTGTTGTTGTTTCTGGAGTTTGGCCGAGGTTCCTGCGTAGAGGGCGTTGGCGTAGTCCTGCCTGCTGGTGACGAGCCTGGGTGACTGTCCTTCTAGTTCCGATGGGGATCCATCTGTAGATCTTGCAGAGCATGCAGAGGGTGTTGAAGCAGGAGGAGGATACAGCGTTGACTTGCTTGGTCATTGACAGCGAGGAGTCCAGGATGGACCCCAGATTGCTCGCGTGGTCAGTGGGAGTCGATGTAGCTCCCAGTGTGGCCGGCCATCAGGCGTCGTCCCAGGTGGACGGGGTGCAGCCGTCTTGTCCGAGTTCAGCTTCAGGCGGCTGTTCTTCATTCATTCGGTGACGGCCTTCATTCCTTCGTGGAGGTTGGTTTTGGCAGTGGTGGCGGCCTTGGTGAGGGAGATGATCAGCTGGGTGTTGTCAGCATATGAGATGATGTTGAGGTCGTGCGATCGGGCTATGTGGGTGAGAGGTGCCATGTAGATGTTGAAGAGTGTCGGGCTGAGGGATGTTCCTTGGGGTACGCCGCAGATGATCTTGGTGGCTTTAGATCGGAACGGAGGGAGGTGGACACTCTGGGTTCTGCCAGTGAGGGAGGAGATGGTCCAGTCCAGGGCTTTGTCGCGGATCCCTGCGTTGTGGAGGCGTGTGCGTAGGGTGTGATGGCAGACGGTGTTGAAGTCGGCCAAAAGGTCCAGAAGGATGAGGGCGCGGTTTCTCTATTGTCCAGCAGGTTCCTGATGTCATCGGTGGCGGCGATGAAGGCAGTTTCGATGCTGTGGTTGCTGCGGAATCCGGATTGGGATGGGTCCACGATGTTGTTCTCTTTGAGGAAGAGGGTCAGCTGCCTGTTGACAATCTTCACAATGAATTTTGCTGGGAACGGGAGTAGGGAGATGGGCCGGAAGTATTTGAGGTCCTTAGGGTTCGACTTGGATTTCTTGAGTGGGGCGTTGATCTCTGCGTGCTTCCAGCTTCCGGTAAGGTGGCGGTCTCGAAGGAGTTGTTGATGATCTGGCGGAGATGGGGTGCAATGGTGGAGCTTGCTTTGTTGAAGATGTGGTGCGGGCAGGGGTCTGATGGTAAGCCGAAGTGGATGGTGTTCATGATTTTGATGGTGTTGTCGTCATTGACATGGGTACAGGAGAGCAGTTGGTTGGTGTGGCTGGGGGGCAGGGAGTCTGAGGTGTCGGTGGCTGTTGGGGGGGCCTGGTTGTTGAAGCTGTTGTGGATGTCTGCGATCTTACAGTGGAAGAAGGTGGCTAGGGAGTCGCATAGGTCTTGCGATGGCACGATGTTGCCAGGATGTTGTTGGAGTTGGAGCTGGGGTTGGAGAGTTCCTTCATGATGTTGAAGAGCTCTTTGCTGTTCTGTGCGTTGTTGTAAAGCGTTCCTTGAAAGAAGTCCTTTTGGCAGTTCGAATGAGTTGGTGGTGTCTGCTGATGGCACTCTTTTGGGCTGCATTGCTCTCCGGTGTCTGTTCGAGGTGCCACTTCATCCTGACCCTTCAACAGGTCTGCTTGGATGCCTGGAGGTCGGCGGTGAACCAGGTGGCTTTTCTGTTGGTGCATCAGTTTGAGGGTTTCTTGATCGGGGCGAGAGTGTTGGCACAGTCGTCGATCCATTGCCTGAGGTTGCAAGTAGCAGTATTGGTGTCGGTTTAAACAACAAAAAGTATCAAGGGTACAAGGCAATATGACCGCACCTATCTACAATTTGGTCTCTTGTGTACAATGAGTATGGGTGCCAAGAATCTGAAGCCACATACCCCTAGGCTTCCCAGGGCATTCACCCCAAATTTCACAACAAAACACAATGGTTCAGCACTCCAAGTGAATAATAATGAGTCAATAAATTTTGAAGAATACGTTCAGTTAGGCTTAAAAATTTATTTTATTCTTATTTCTTCATGCAAAGCGTAGCCAACGCGTTTCGTCCAGAGGACTTCTTCAGGGCTACAAAATTAAATATACAGAAATATACATATTTCAAACCACTATTTACAGATAAAAACAGATATTGTAATACTTCAATACACCATAACTTCAAAATACATGATTACTTAGTACAAGTTAAAAAAATGAGACTTTTGCTTTGTAAGCGGACTAGAGTCACCTACTAGACGGATTTCCTTACATGTTCATATTCGTTTTACAAAACACATCAGAGCACAATGATATTTCAAAATTTAACAGGAGAGAAAGAGAGCCTATTTACATATTTCTTTGACTTCACATTTCCAATGGGTAGGAGCTGATCATACATATGTATGTTATGTTTACTTATCAAGAAGATGCTATGTTGATCCTAGAACTTTCTACGTTATTCTGATTTCAGATTTTTTAAACATTGCTTACCAAAGGTAGTGAATAAATGTCAACTGTTGATTTTAACCACCAATAGGTGTATTCACGGATTTAATGGTTTAGAGACGCAAAAGTGTGCAGGGATGGCCATCTAGTGTATAAAGAGGAATGTTCTTGTTACTCATACAGATATTTTATGGACATTATGATTGTGCCAGTATTCAACACTAAGGTTTCTACATACCTTGTCAATATGTTATATGTACGTCCTTCAATTATTTGCTTCAATATGTTTAGCAACAATTGGTTCCTTGGATTGTTCAAGGTTTCTCAACCAGTCATTGTGGCGCTTGTAATCCCCCTTTGTAAAAGGATAAATAAATAAAGTTGTGTATAGATGTTGTTTGCATTATACGTCCTACACATATTTATGTTAAAAACATAGAGAAGGACTGACCCACCAAACGTGTGTTGTTACCCATCACGTAATAATAAGGATCAGGAAATACCAGATGTAGGGTGCACTGCTCCCCGAGCATCCACGGACAGTCCCAAGAGCCCAAGAAACCCGCGATCAAACAAGGGTCCCACCAGCGGCCACCGAGCATATTACTTGGTCCACAGCCGCCGGCGGACCCGCATCAAAACACGGGCAACCAAGCTCCAGGAGATCCCCAGGGTGCACCAATTCGCACCGCCCTCAACTAGTATTTCACCGGTCATGTTTTCAATTCCAGAACGGCCGCGACTTACAAAACGATCATAAAATATAAGAAGGCTGTCCTCAAACAACCACTTATAAAAGGATACTACTAGAGTCAAAATCAGTGAGAACACTCAGTGTTAACAGAGTTGTGTTTCAAGACATATCGCTTTGCTGTGAAGCAAGCTCCGTTCGTGGTGACTTCGGTTCTAATTTGTAACCTTGAGCCTGCACATAAATGCATGTTAAAGACAATTCTAGATAAAAAATAGAGTACCAAAGGAAGCAATTATTTAAACAGGAGCGTTGGATTCCAAAGCAATAGGGACACCCAACAATGAAGCAAAGTGCTCCCAAGATTGGTTCTATTTTGTAATATATAATGCTCATGGCAAAGTTAAAGACACGGGTGACTATTTGCACTCCTACGTTTCGGGTGACTATTTGCACCCGACTTCAAGGAACAGTGTCCCTATTGTGGTTTTGATGTTGTTAAAGTTAAAGACTAGTCTACTATAACTGGAGCCTGTTTTAAGTCAAAATACATCCCCACCCTTAAGGTCCTCACTTACTTAAAAATAGTATCATCATCCTTCGCACGGCACCGCTTTCAGGAAAAGTCGATACACACTCATCTCAGAATTGTGGGTTTAAATATCCCGCAATTTGCACTCAGCTGTGATTGATCAACTTCCACGTGGTAAAAAGACCACTCGATTAGAGTCACCATCTTAAAGTGGACATATATACATGTAGTACGATTAAGGCACACAAAATAAATGTCTTTTAAAGAGGTTAAAGGGAATGGTTCATCAAGATTAAGTTCTTGTCTAAGTTAGGAATCAAGGCATGTTCGTTGTATACAAAGGGAAATGATCGTGTAACTAAGTCCGATTTATAGACACCATTTTGGAACGGTCAATCATTCTCTGTATTAGGAAAAATAAGGAATAAGGAAAAATTCTTCAAAATGTATTGGCTCATTATTATTCACTGTGGAGTGCTGAACCATTGGGTTTTGTTTAGTATTGGTGTCGGTGGTGTCAGTTGGTGGGTTTCGGGCAAGGGTGGCGGTTAGCTGGTCTTTGGTGACTTTTGCTCCAGCTGCAGCATGCGGTCCATTGTGTGTGGTGGTACATGGTGGGTTTCTTGAAGGTGAAGTGGATTCAGCGGTAATCGGTTCAGTGGAGTTTGGTGGTGTGGTTGAAGGTGACATAGTTGCTGGCGGAGAAGATGCTGTTGAGCATGTGTCAGGCGGAGTGGGTGGAAGTCGTGACTAGCTGTTTGAGTCCGAGGTTGTCGAGGTTGTCGAGCAGGGTGGTAGAGCTGCTGTTGAGGTGGAAGTTCAGGTCTTCGAGGTGGATGTAGTCCGTGGATGCAAGGGCGTGCATGCTGACGAAGTCGGTGATGGAGTCGCTGCACTGTGGCCGGAGGGGTCTGTAGACGAGGGTTCCTCTGATGGTGGTATAAGGGTCGATGTGGATCTGGAAGTGCTGGTGTTCGGCGGCGCTGAGAGTGTCGTCGGTGCTGGTCAAGACTCTGAGGGTGTTCCTGTGTATGATGATGATTCCTCCTCCTTCTCTGTTGGTACGGTCCCTGCGGGTGATCTTGTAGCCGTCCGGGATAGCTATGGCAATGTTGGGTGAAGAGGAGGGGTTCATCCAGGTCTCCGTCAGGAAGGTATTGTCCGGAGAGAATGAGTCGGGTAGGTCCCAGAGTTCAATGGTGTGCTTGCGGGTAGAGCGGGAGTTGAGTAGTATGCATGTGAGGTGGTGGCTTCTTGGAGGCTGGTGAAGCTGCAGTTCAGGCAGGAGAAGGATCCTTGGGTGCGCTTTGGGGTGGCAAGGAAGGAGGAGTATAATCGGCCGGTGTTGAGTGCGTGGAGGGTGCTGGTGTTGTAGTGGCGTTCGGGGTGGCCAGGTGGTCTGGTGCTGGGTGTGGTCCAGGCGCGGACTAGCGCAGGCAGGTTTGCATTTGGCGTGCTTTCGGTACGGCCGCCATTAGAAGGGGAGGTGGGAGGGAGTAGCAGGGGACGCATCGGCGGGAAGGGGAGAGGGAGGCTGGAATGCCGGAGGGCTACAGAGCGGAAAATGGGGACAGAAGCAAAGAATACAAAGAAAAGGAATACAACAGTGGGCACAAAATAATACAGCAGCAGAATACAAAAAAGTAATACAACAGTGGGTAACAGATACCGCAATAAATTAACACAACAGCAGACAAATAACAAGGAAAAAGGAACAGAGCGAGCACACAGATACTTACGGCTCACCACTGGGCAAACAGGGATGAGGCGCAGGAGGGAGACTGTGGGTGGAGGAGGATCTTGAACTCGCAGCAGCAGTGAGATCAGGGACATGGGCACAGACAGGTAGAGCTGTGCGGCGTGGGGAGCGACCTGCCTGGATCAGGGTCAAGGGTCGCTCCTTTATCTCACTCATGATTCATGGCTCTTTAATCCACCACCAGCCACTCTCGGCTCCTTTATCTCACTCTTGATTCCACCTCGTGGCTCTTTAATCCACCCCAGACACTCATGGCTCCTTTATCTGACTCTTTATTCCACCTCATGGCTCTTTAATCCACCCCGACACTCTCGGCTCCTTTATCTCCCTCTTGATTCTACCTCATGGCTCTTTATCCACCCCCAGACACTCTTTAATACACCCCCAGACAATCTCGGCACCTTTATCTCACTCTTGATTCCACCTCTTGGCTCTTTAGTCCACCCCTGACACTCTCTGCATCTTTATCTCACTCCTGTAGGTCCCTGCATTCTCGCGTTGGCACTTTTTTCATCTTTCTCTTCCTCTTTCTTCCCGCTCGTGTGTTTTTCACTCCCTCGTTATGGGTCAAAGTCTGATGAGGGAAAATAAGTGCCGGCCTCCAAAACGAGAGTGCAGATGGGCCCCACCTGCGACCACCGTCTCAAATTAAGCTTTAATCAACATCTTACCCCTTGGTTGATAAATGAAAGAATTTAGGGTAATCGGACGGGTTGAGGGGAAGAACAAAAACAGGCAGGAAGGAGAAGAATGAAAGGATAGAAAACACAAAAAAGAGAATGCTAAAGGAAGAGAATACACGCAAGTCACTCCATGACCGCATCTCCTCGACCCATCAGTGTGGACTTCTGATACAGCGAATATCTGCGTCTAAGCTGTTGCTTCTTGCTCAAATGCTATGGTGGTCTCATGAGCTTACAGGAGGGGGGGTAATCTGGACTGGCTCATGGTGGTCTCATGATCCTACGGGAGGGGGGTAATCTGGTCTGGCTCATGGTGGTCTCAGGATCCTACGGGTGGGGGGTAATCAGGTCTGGCTCATGGTGGTCTCATGATCCTATGGGTGGGGGGTAATCTGGTCTGGCTCATGATCCTATGGGTGGCCTGGCTCAAGGTGGTCTCATGATCCTACGGGTGGTCTGGCTCATGGCGGTCTCATGATCCTACGGGTGGCCTGGCTCATGGTGGTCTCATGATCCTATGGGTGGTCTGGCTCATGGTGGCCTCATGATCCTGCGGGTGGTCTGGCTCTTTCTTCCAAACATCTTGTGTCGGTGTAGATGTGGCCAAAGAATGTGATCTCTTCTTTTTCTAGTTCATGCTTGACTGTATTCAGTCGATGCAACGCCGTCCTGCTGCAGGTCTCTCCTCCTCCGTCACGAAGCCCAGAGACTCTGGGCCTCATTTATGAGGTTTTGGGTTGGGCAGCAACACAAGGAATCTTGCTGCACTGCTCTACACCAGAACAAAAGGGCAGGAATGTGCCGTATCTATGTGATACAGCGCATTCCTGTCCTTGTCCCCAGCGCAGGCGCACAATGGGCTGCCATGCACCAATGCAGGCAGCCTTTCACCATGGTGCAATGCAAGGGTGCCTGCATTTTGTGAAGGAAGGGAGACATTCCTGCACAAAGTAAATCACAAGAGGTGATTTCCTTTTTCTATATGTGCTGCAGAATGCAGCACAAAAAGAAAAAGGAAAGCACAAGTAGAAATTCTCCTTGTTGCGCC
Organism: Lissotriton vulgaris; assembly: GCF_964263255.1. Taxonomy (NCBI): domain Eukaryota; kingdom Metazoa; phylum Chordata; class Amphibia; order Caudata; family Salamandridae; genus Lissotriton; species Lissotriton vulgaris. The sequence continues at coordinate 55,637 of NW_028254002.1, forward strand.
TCCCTGACGCGACCCCTGGTGTGGCGTTAGAGTCTGATGTATTCCCAGGTTCACAATTTCTTGTAAATCTGGGAATGTGTCAGGTTTCATGAGTGTTGTGTTGGAACACCCTCAGCAACACCCATGGAACGCCCGTTTCATGCAGTGTTCTGCGTGAAAGGAGCACGTATTTATAAGGCCATGAAAAAAGCCACGTAAAGTGGCTTTACGTTGCCTTATAAATATGCAGTGACACATTGCACCACTGGAACATCAAAAAAGTGAAGTTCCGGCAGCGCAAAATGCCAGTCTCTGGGTTCTACGTGCACCAGCGGTCGCTCCCCTCGCCTCCTCCTCTCCTGATACTTGTGGTATAGTAGCGCTTGACTGTGCATTTGCAATTTATATCGTAGCGCTTGACTCCACAATCGTTTTTTATGTCGTAGCGCTTGACTCCACATTCGTAATTTGTATCGCTAGCGCGCACTTCTGGGCATTATCTTTGGCTGTGTAATTTGTATTGTTTTTGCATATTTTCATAACGCTTTGACTCTGCGCTTCAATCCGCTTCCACTGCTGCATTATCCTAACTATATTTCACCCTCTTAGCGCCCCATTGCTCCCACTGCCCGTGCCCCAATCAGCGTATGTTGTTGTTTTGCCATTTTGTTTGTTGTCCCTGGCCCTTCCTCCAACTCGCTCCCGCCTCCCAGCTGACCGTCCCACGCTCCGCCCCTTCCACTCTCCATTTATGACAGATGGACCTACGCGCAGCGTCCACGCGCAGTGGTCGCGCCGAAGGTGCACCAAAGGTAAGCCCGTCTATGCCTGTTCGCGCCTGGACCTCGCCCAGCGCCAGACCCCCTGGTCCCTGCATCACCCACCCCTCCCGCATTACTTACGACGCCTCCACCCTCTTAGCACTTAACCCCGGCCGACTCCCTAACTGTGCCCAAGCAGCACCAGGACACACCCATGGACCCTTCACCTGCCACTCCTGCAAATTCACCTGCATCAAGACCCACGCCAAACCAACAAACACCAAACAGAGATCCAACACCACCCACCTTCAATGCATCCTTCTCAACACCTGCTCGGTTCACAAACACGCCATCGACCTTTGGAATCTACTCGACACCATTTCTCCGGACATCGCCTTCCTAACAGAAACCTGGATGAATGCCTCTTCGGCTCCTGACATAACCATAGCCATCCCGGACGGCTACAAGATCATCCGTAAGGACCGCACCATCCAAACAGGAGGAGGCATCGCCATCGTCCACAAGAACACCATCCGCGTCTCAACCAGCTCAGAAGACAACCCCGCTATCGCCGAACACCTTCACTTCCAGATCCACACTGACCCCAAGACCACACTCAGAGGCCCCCTCCTCTAGAGGCCACCAGGACCCCGTACAAAATTCAGCGAAGACATCACTGACTTCATCACCCCACACGCCCTCCCCTCGGAAGAATACATTCTACTGGGAGACCTCAATTTCCATCTGGAAAAGAGCAACAACAGTAACACTACCACCCTTCTGGCCAATCTCGCCAATCTCGGACTCAAACAACTTGTTAACACCCCCACACACTATGCAGGACACACACTCGACCCTATCTTCACTTCCAGCAAGCATATCTCCTTCACTCACACCACACCCCTCCACTGGACGGACCACAGTTGCATCCACTTCATTTACAATAAGACCACGATCTACAACCACCCTCAACCAACTCTGCGAAGAAATTGGAACAAAATCACCATCGACCAGATCTCCACATCGCTTCTTCCAAAACCCCCTGCCTATTCAACGAACCCTAACCAAGCCGCCATCAACCTCACACAATGGTTAACCCAAACCGCCGACAAACTAGCACCCTTGAAAAAACATCAAATTAAGCAAGGAAGCAAGAACGCCCCCTGGTTCAACGATGACCTTAAGAAATCCAAGAAGCTCTGTTGTTCCCTTGAGAAAACTTGGAAAAAAGACCCAAACACTATCACTCAAGCGGCCTTCAAAAACCCCACCCGCAAACACCACCAACTAATCCGGACAGCCAAGAAATCAGCACTCAAATACCGACTAGACAACAACGCCCACAACAGCAAAGAACTTTTCAACATCATCAAAGAATTCACCAAGGGGGGCGTGGCTTGGATGCCGAGGAGGTAGGCAGCGTGAGCCCGGAGCTCCGCGCCCGATCCCAGATATCATCCTGATTATCCACGCGAATTCCACTGAAAATTGGAAAATCCATGATCTAAAGGTGTCACGGAAGCAACGGAGCTCGGAGTGGGTGACCTGTGGCCGATTATCGTCCTGAAAAATCGACTTCTAGCAAGAGCCTCGGGTGTGATAGCCAATAATCTAAGATGGCGCCCTGAGGCCTGGACGAGTGTCGCAGAAGGCGGAGGTGGCTTTTGGCCCGGCTATCCTGTTGACCCAGTACTGGCGGTGCTTGCCGGACCGGAGGACCTCTCTAAACCCTGTGGGCAAGTGCGGGTGGCCTTTTCCTCGCTTTGGCGGCGAGTTGACAAGGACACGAGGACATAGGAAGATTCTCCGGGGAGGCCCCCCAAAATGGCGACGGCTTTGTGAAGGCGACTCCGACTCTCCACGCATGAATCGGAACCTAGAGGCCCCGTCATAGCTGTTGACTCCCGAGAACTAAATTGGCCCCGTGAGTGAGTTCAGGACAGTGCGCAGTGCCCTGCGGGTGTCTTAGATCCCCGGTCCCATTGTTCGGGGTACTGTCCGGTATCAAGGTCCTGCATCGCGGACGACTGGGAGGAGAGTAATCGGGCCTCCGGGGGCCAATACCTGCAGCGGCCGAGATGGTGAAACCAAAGGGAAAGGGAGATGGAGCGGCTGACTCGGAAACGCTGGATGGAGCGGACCACGACCACCCTGCTCTCCTGCGCATGCAGGACCGTATACTGGAGTCCATCACGACCACAAAAGACGCCCTGCAGCAGGACATTGCCCAGATAGCGACTGGCCTGGGCCTCCTGAAAGCGGGCCATGATAAGCTTAAGGACAGAGTCAAGAATATGGAGGTATCCATACAAGAATTGGCCCCCTCTCACGCAGCGGTGAAGGCACAGATGGCGAATGCTCTGGACAGATTGAAGGTGCTGGAGAGGAGGGCCGAGGACGCGGAAAATAGGAGTAGGCGCAACAACGTTCGCCTGGTGAGCCTTCCGGAAAAAATTGAGGGTGATGACATAGTTGGCTACCTCGATAATTGGCTACGCACTGAAGTTGCGCCAGAAGGGCTTTCTCCCTTCTTCTCCCTAGAACGGGCCCACAGGGTTCCGGCCCGGCCACCAGCCCCGGGCCTGCCACCCCGCCCGGTGGTGATTAAGCTGCTCCACTACAGAGACCGAGACTGGCTACTACAGAGGGCAAGGGAAGCAGGACCCTTCCAAGTTGATAACAGCAGAGTCACCCTGTTTCCGGATTACACTTTTGAGACACAGAAACTCAAGGCCAGTTTCCTGTCGCTCAAGCGAGAGCTCCGTGGAGAGGGCATCAAATACTCCCTTCTCTTCCCAGCGAAGCTGAGGGTGGTAGTGGACGACAAGTCGCATTTCTTTACTTACTCGGCGGACGCTTAGGCTTGGTGGGACACATACAAGGCTGGAACGGACGGGGCCAAAGCCAGAGCGGAGGAGGCTCAAGTGCAACAGCCGATTAGGAAATCACAACGCATTCGCAAGAATCGGCGGAGGACTGGGAAACCATCGGTATCACAGACTGAGGCGGAGAGGAAGGCTTCCCTGCAGGCGGTCGTGGATCTCTCTGGTACGGCGCGGAGCCAGTCCGGGAAAGGCACAGACTCAGAGGAGCAGGGCACGGGATCGGAGACGGAACTCTCAGAATTCGGGGGGGCCAAGGGCCCCATTGTCACGCCTCAAACATCTGGAAAGATCGCCGAGGCTTGAGGCGCTGGACTTGAGGAACGGCATGAAGGTCAGACACTGGGGCGCTGTGCCCGTGTGCGCAGCTTTTCGCTATATGGGACTTCGTGAGTTTTCATGGGGGGATCTTGGGGCGGGATGCGCGGGCCTGATTTAGTTTAACGAACTCCTTCGGTTGCGGTCCGCGCCCTACTGGCCCTTAAGGTCATCGCAGTGGAGACTGCGAGCTCTGGTGTCTTTCCTTAAGGGGGGTATCTAGTTACAACAGTTTGGATGGGTTCACTTCCAATTGTGGGGGGTCCTGTCCTGGGGGGGTGGTGACCGAGAGTAGTTGGGGATGCTCAGGTTGGGTTCAGGGGGATGTGGGGTTCATTTGTTTGGAGAGGGAGGGGGGGTCGGCATGGTGGCATGAGCGCATGGTCAATGGCTGTTATTGTTGTGTATGTGGGTGCAGGGAGGTATGGCTAATACGGGGGCTCTGAAATGTGTGACCTGGAATGTGCGGGGTCTCCACACCATGGTGCGTAGACACAAGGTTCATGCATATCTGAAACGTAGGGGAGTGCATATAGCTTTTCTTCAAGAGACGCACCTCACCAAGCAGGAGGGAATAGCGCTGCAGAGAAGGTGGAGGGGGCAACTATTTAACACAACATATTCAGCCTTTGCGAGGGGGGCCTTGATTTGGATACGAGCTGGGGTTCCCTTCCAGGTCACTAAAAAGGTGGTAGATCCAGAGGGTAGGTTTGTGGCTGTGGAGGGGAGACTTAGGGGCCGAATAGTGTCTCTCTGCAGTGTATATGCTCCGAATGTGGACTTGCCCGCCTTCATGACAGCGCTTTCACGCAAACTGGCGAGTTACTTGGCAGGGCCGATGATCATGGGAGGGGATTTCAACTCGGTGGTGGATACTGTTTTGGATAGGTCTCATCCCCCGTTGCACTCTTCACCGATACACAGGGTGGCGAAACGAAGGTTAGACTGGCAGGACAGTTGGGACCTGGGAGATGCATGGAGGACACTACACCCTACCACGAGAGATTACTCCTTCCATTCCACTTTACATGATCTTCATGTTAGGTTGGACGTGTTCTTGTGCTCTTCACCTGTGCTTGCAGCAGTGGGACATGCGGAGTACTTGGCCCGTACGTTGTCGGACCACAACCCTCTGTTGTTGTCCCTGAACTGGATGGTAGAAGTCAATTGTGTCCCAACTTGGCGGTTACAACCTGATACCCTAGATGATTTGCTCTTTAGGGAGGCCCTGGGGGAGCGAGTGACGCGCTATTATGAAGAGAACAGTGGTTCCACCTCCACTAGGGCTGTGGAGTGGGACGCGTTTAAGGTAGTGGTCAGGGGCACTGTATTGGGAGTGTTGCAGGTACTCGTAAGACATTGTTGGATGACCTTGATAGAGCGGAGCGGCGGTTGAGAGAGAAAGAAAGAGAGCGCCCAAATCATCCTGAGCTTCAAGAGGGGGTTAGTAACGCCAGAGAAGCAATGGCGGTGGAGTTGGAACGGTTGCGTAGTTTTGATCACAAGGTCTATCTAACAAGAGCGCATGCAGAGGACAATAAGGCGGGGGCGATGTTGGCTTGGCTTGCCAATCCGCATCGGCAGGGTGCTCCAATCATGTCTATTCAAGAGGAGGGAGGCGGGCTCTGCCACACCCAAGCCGGAATCCTGGATAGGTTCAGGGCGTATTATGAGGGTCTGTATGAGAGCGGGCCGACGGGCGGGGCGGAGGAATTGGACACCTTTCTTGGAGGGCTGCAGTTACCGCAACTAGAGAAATCAGAGGCAGAGGAGCTAGGTCGGCCTATAACGGTCGGAGAGATAGGGTGCGCGGTGAAGCAGATGGCTAGGAATAAAACCCCAGCGCTTGACGGTCTGACGATTGAGTTCTATAGCAAATATTTGGAGCACTTGGCCCCACAATTGCAATTGGTCTACAACGAGGCACAGTCGCGAGGTAGACTGCCGCGATCAATGTGTGAGTCCCTTATGATCCCGTTGTTGAAACCTGGTAGAGCGAGTGACGCCCTTTCCTCTTACCGCCCATTATCTATGCTCACGACGGATTACAAGATAATGAGTAAAATCCTAGCGAATAGATTGTTGACCCACATGACAGGCCTGATCCATAGTGATCAGTGCGGCTTCATCCCAACGCGAAACACCACCCACAATATCCGCAGATTGACTAGGCTACTCGGAACTCGGTTGCCGGAGGGGGCTACGCCTTTAGTGCTTTCCATAGACATCGAGAAGGCTTTTGATAGTCTAGAATGGGATTATGTATATGAAGTGATGAGGCGTTTTGGACTAGGAGAGGGCTATATCAACTGGACTAAAGTCCTGTATACTGAAGCCAAGGCTAGAGTTAGAGTGGGCTCGCTGATCTCGAGTCAATATCCGGTGCGACGCGGCACTAGGCAGGGGTGCTCACTTTCCCCCCTTTTGTTCGCGCTGGCAATGGAGCCTTTTGCGGCGGAAGCCAGATCTGGCCGCTATTATCAGGGACTGGTCTATAGGGCTAGGCCGCATGTCATCTCGTTATATGCGGACGACCTGTTGATGTTTTTGGCTGACGCGGAGGAGGAATTAATGGGAGCGAGACGTTTGCTAGACTTGTTCGGGCAGTTGTCGGGTCTGAAGGTCAACTGGACCAAGTCTTGCCTGTACCCGTTGAAAGGGGGAGAGCCATGCCCTCTCACCGCACAGGAGCTCAGGTGGGAGCCTCATTGTCTGCACTATCTGGGCGTTTATGTGTATCACACCCCTGCAGATATGTTGGACGGTAATATCACTCGCTGTATTAACGCCTTGAAGGGATGTATGGATTTCTGGGCCACTCTCCCACTCTCGTTGGCAGGTTGTGTCTCCTTGCTGAAGATGGTGGCATTACCTAGGCTACTGTATTATTTTAAGACCCTCCCGATATGGATACCCGGCTCAGTCTTTCGCCGGCTGCGATCACTGGTTATAGCGTTCCTGTGGGGCACGGGTCGGCGGCGAATAGCGTTAGACACTCTATTGCGGCCCAAAGATGAGGGAGGCTTGGCGGTGCCTGATTTTGAGTGCTATTACCTAGCGACTCAGCTGCAGACTTTTACACAAGAGGTCGCGAGAGTATATATCGAGGCCCGGAACACACTTGAGATGAGGGCACCCCGCGGCATGTGCTCGCGTATATCTCGCTTCATCAGAAGCTGTTGCTCAGAGATCTGACAGTGGAAGAACAGACGTTTCGGCTCTGCTGGAACCGGGCGAGTAAACGGGCGGGAGTCAGCCGCATGTATGCTCCGGAGATCCCGCTGGGAATGGTCACGGCCCTGCCCCATCGTGGAGATTGGTCGAGACTGTTGGGCTGGGAGGAAGCTGGGGTCCAGATGCTAGGTGACCTTTATGAGGACGGAGCCTTGCTTCCGTTCCAGGAGCTACAGGAGCGTTTCGACCTTCCACGAGGCGATTATCTCCTGCACGCGGCGGTGACGGGCGCCATGCAAGACCACTGGGGAGAGGGCCTGCAGGAACCCCCGACCTCTATGGCGTGTCAATACGTGAAGATGGCGGCGGGAACCTTTAAGGCTGTGACCTGTTTGTACTCCAGAATGTTGCGGGAGGCCTTGCAGCCGCTCACTGCTCTAAAGACTAAGTGGGAATTGGACCTCCAGATGGAGATTCCTGACGCCACTTGGGGGCAACTACTTCGGAGAGCACGGAAGAGCACGAGGAACGCCAGATTCCAACTTATACACTTTTATATCATACATAGGGCATACCTCACGCCGGGGAAAATGAAGCAGTACTTTGGAGTGGAGCAGGCGGCCTGTCCTAGATGTGGTACACTGGGGGCGGACTTGGGACACATGCTCTGGGACTGCCCCACACTGGGGGAATACTGGTAGGAGGTCGGGAGGGCTTTGAATAATGCCACGGATAGGGAGCTACAATACACTAAAGCTGTGGGGGTGCTACATTGGTTTCCAAACACGCCTAAAAATAAGACGACCAGCAGGTTCATAGACATGGGGTTTATATTGGCGAAGAGGGAAATAACCAGGAATTGGAAATCAAAAGTGGGACCCACATACAAACGCTGGTATGGTGAATGCTTGAAGTGGGCGTCATGCGAAAGCACTCTACGATACCAAATGGCAACAAGGGCTGCTGATGAGAAGGCCATGGAGAGGGCAACAGTGTGGGAAATGATAGTGCAGGCACTCCGGGATGATGATGGTGAGGGGGAAGGAGAGGATACGGATTCTGAAGTGGTTGGTCCCACTAGCACACCAGGAGCGCACCTTTAGCGGATGTTCCACTCCTCCTTGCACACACTAGACCTTACTTTTCTCTATGATTCTACTGCAGCGCTGCCACGGGGGGGGGATGTTAGGGAGTTTGGGGAGTTGGGGAGTTAGGGGGGGGAGTTGACGGGGGTGGGGGAGGGGTGAAAACGTAAAAGCAGTCCGCGTCCTCCTGTGCTCTCAGAAACAGACATTGGTCGATGGAGCAGAGAATGGACTTCCAGCACTCGTCGATCGGCTTTCTATCTGGAAGCCCGTGCAATCTGTTTATGATAACGAAATGATTATATACCATACTGCTGTAATGATATGTTATACACTATTTTAATGTCTATGCAATCGCTTTTGGTACTGCAATAAAAACGATGTTACAAAAAAAAAAAAATCAAAGAATTCACCAACCCCACCTCCAGCTCAATCGACATCACCCCCTCTCAAGTCCTCTGCGACTCCCTCGCCTCATTCTTCCATGACAAAATCGCCGACATTCATAACAGCTTTGACAACCAACCCGTAAACCAGTCCACCCCACTCACCTCCGAACCTGTACCTCCTCCGAATAACCTTTTCGACTGGAACCCAATCACCACAGAAGACACCATTCGCCTGATGAACTCCATCCACTCAGGATCCCCTACAGACCCATGCCCCCATCACATCTTCAACAAAGCAGACTCCATTATCGCACCCCATCTCCGAGACGTCATCAACTGCTCCCTCAACTCCGCCACATTCCCAGAAAGCTGGAAACACGCCGAACTCAGCGCCCTTCTGAAGAAACCCACAGCTGACCCCACCGAACTCAAAAACTACCGCCCCATCTCGCTCCTCCCATTCCCTGCCAAAGTCATTGAGAAAGCCATCAACAATCAGCTCGCCGCCTTCCTCGAAACCAACAAATCACTCGACTCCTCACAGTCTGGCTTCCGAGCCAAACACAGCACCGAGACCGCCCTCATCGCAGCAACAGACGGCATTCGAACACTACTGGACAACGGAGACACAGTCGCCCTCATCCTCCTTGACCTCTCTGCAGCCTTCGACACAGTCTGCCATAGCACCCTGATACAACGCCTCAGAAACATCGGAATTCAAGGAAAAGCATTGGACTGGATCATCTCGTTCCTCGCTGGAAGAACTCAGAGAGTCCGCCTCCCCCCTTTTAAGTCAGAGGCCACCAAAATCATCTGCGGCGTCCCACAAGGATCATCACTCAGCCCCACCCTCTTCAACGTCTACATGAGTACCCTCGCATCCATAGCGCGCCAACACAACCTCAACATCATCTCTTACGCAGACGACACCCAGCTGATCCTCTCACTCACCAAAGACCCAATCACAGCCAAAACCAACCTACATGAAGGAATGAAAGAAGTAGCCGAGTGGATGAAGCACAGCCTTCTGAAACTGAACTCGGACAAAACGGAAGTCCTCATCTTAGGTGCATCCCCTTCTGCCTGGGACGACTCTTGGTGGCCAACGGCCCTAGGAAAAGCCCCCATACCGACGGACTACGCACGGACCTGGGCATCATCCTGGACTCCTCACTCTCGATGACCAGACAAGTCAACGCCGTCTCCACATCATGCTTCAACATCCTACCTACGCATGCTCAAAAAAACATTTTGCTGGATCCCCACCGAAACAAGAAAAACGGTCACCCACGCACTGGTTACAAGCCGTCTGGACTACGGAAACTCCCTTTACGCCGGTACCACCGCAAAACTGCAGAAAAAACTCCAACACATCCAAAATGCTTCAGCCAGACTCATACTAGACATCCCCCGCACAGACCACATTTCCGTTCACCTGAAAGACCTTCACTGGCTCCCCGTCAACAAGAGGATAACGTTCCGTCTCCTCACCCACGCACACAAAGCCCTATACGAACTTGGACCTGATTGTCTCGTGCGTTTCCTTTTACATCCCCACCCGCCAGCTGCGTTCGTCCAACCAAGCCCTCGCCGCTGTTCCGCGCATCCACAAAGCCACCATGGGGGGATGATCCTTCTCCTACTTAGCGGCCAAAACCTGGAATTCCCTTCCCATCCACCTCCGCCTTACTCAAAACCACCTAGCCTTCAGAAAACAGCTTAAAACCTGGATATTCGATAAGTAAACCTCCCCGCCCTTCCTCAAGCGCCTTGAGACCCTCTGGGTATGTAGTGCGCTATATAAATTCTGACTTGACTTGACTTGACTTGACCTGGCTAGGTGCCAACCATCTGGTCAGCTCTCAGCCTGAGTTGGCATCATGTTGCCGACCACGAGCGGCATCTCCTTTTGGATTCTGGTGCAGAACATGTTAGCCCTGTGGGACTCCCCAGGTTGACAAATTTGCAACTTGTGATAACGCCCATTGTCCACAATTGTACGGCCTCAAGTTTACACTATGGGAAATGTTGGGGGACACATTTCGGTTGAGGTGGAGTTTTCCGCTTCACTACACCTTTCTTCCCATATCATTAATCCCCCCAGTTCTCAGGAATATTCACCATGACTGGTCTGAAGCCATTCTTACAACCCATCACTGGTCTTAACGTTGGAGCAGAAACCTCCCTAGAGATGAACATACACACAGAAAGGCTTATTCATTAGTACATCAGAAAGCGGCCTTGGAAAGGCAGACATAAAATAATAATGAAATGCAGTAATCTGCTAAGGCAAGCAGCGTGAACATTTTGCGGCCTACTTCGGGCCTAGTTAAAGCAGCCTAATAGGAACTGCAAAAGCTGCAAAAGCTAATGGAGTCAAAAGTATACATAGGGGTTACTCATTACTCAGATAGCTCAGTGGGTTGTACAACATGAAATGCAAATTGTATCTATTTAGCCACGCAAAGCTAACCTAAAATACTTATGATGTTATGTGACGGGAAGCATTACGCAAATGGGGATTTCAAGTCTAACAGATCCTCCTTTTAGCATAAGTGGCTACAAAATGCTTTAATTGCCATCAGGTAGGATCTTCACAATACTAAGGGGGTGGCCGAGGTGAGGGAAGCAATAGGCACACACAGGATATAACACTCAGGATATAACAGAGGAATACAGCACTCCTGAACGCATCAATAATACTAGTTTTTGAAGATGCCTTTATCAATCAGCATCAAATCCTGAACTTCTTGCATCATCATAGATGAAGCCTTTGCTTCACGTCCTGGTGTTTGCAGAGCACATATTATTTTGCTCATACAATAGGTACTGCATGCTGGAATGAAGATAATACAAAGGCAACATGTGAAGATGACGTCTGTGATAATAACTATCAGGACAAGGAGTATCTTCCAACCCCATGATGTCAGCAGGTCCCAGAACCACCCTGATATGGACCATGAACCATTATCCTCATGTATTTCTGAAGCAATTCTGTCTTTCTGAGTACACTGTAGGGGTAGAATCAGGAATGAAAACACAGCAACTACTGCCGATGACGCAGCAAGCACCACCCTATCAGCTAGTATGACATTTAAAACCATCCTATTTTGAAGAGCAACAAGCTTCGTAGCCTGAAGCTCAAACGTGATATTAGTCAATGTACTCGCAGTAGTGTTAATCACTCCCTCAACTACTCTGGTCAAGCGACGTGTACTGCGGCTATTGAATATGGGACCCCAGAACAGTATAATGCCCTTCATTATGTCCGTAAATTGCTTGAGAGAAGTATCTGTCTGATCAATCTCATCTGAATCAATCACTCTCTTAACTCTGTAGACATGGAGATCTCTTCACTGTCACTTGCTATGTTTGTGATAACTGGGCGGGGAAATGTAGATGGGAGGCAAGAGGAAAGAGACATAGCAATGACCAGACCAGCCCCTAAGAAGCCAAGTACAAGCTCTGTCTCCACAGATGAAATATACATTTGGAGGTGTAAGCAAAGGCGGGCTACTACTTATATTCAACCTATAGGTGTTACTACAAACGCACTGCCCCACTGGTACATTCCCTGAACCTTCGGCACAAAAACTGGCAGAGGCATTGATCACTGGTGCGGGCATGGCTTGGTCTTCTGTAATGTTTAGTTCTGGGAAACATTTGAAATACTCAGTAACATTGAACCCCCTGAAGTCTAACATATCACCTTGCAACCACGTCACAGTCTCGTTAGCTGTGAACAAATTCCTACAGGCTTCGGGATGCAGAGTATCCTTCTTATGATGGCATTTAACCCTGCTGTATGAATGAATGAATGAATGAATACCCTCTTGTATAGCGCATGGCTACTCTCGAGCATCCCAGCGCTGTAAGACAGAGAGCCGCCGGCCACCCATCCGAGCCAACTTCACCCTGGGGGCTACCAGCAAGTTACGCTCAGAGATCTCACTGATAGATGGCGACGAAACAGGGGATCAAGAATGGACGGGCCAGCATTATGGATGGATTTATGCGCCAAGCACAGGGTTTTAAATATAATCCTTCCCTGGATGGGTAGCCAATGAAGAGATTGAAGTGCGGCCCTTGCTGAGCATCTTTTGGGGATTTTCATAAGCAGCCGAGCTGCACAATTCTGTACAGATTGCAGAATTTTTATGGTGCCGACTGGGGCCCCCATATAGACGGCATTTGCATAATCCAGCCGCGACAAGATCAGCGACTGGACCAGCAATCGTCTAGCTTCAAATGGCAGGAGATCTAAAACTTTTTTTAAGACTCTCAGCAGTCCATAGCAGGTCGCGGCTACCTTCTTCGCCTGGTAGTGAAATCCTAGCGAGGAGTCTAACCAGATCCCCAGGCTTTTTATTTGGGTCTTAGGTACCGGAGGGGGTCCTAGACAGTGCGGCCACCAAGGGTCCAGGTTAATTGGGGCTTTGTAACCCAGAAGCATAATGTCCGTTTTGGCCCCATTTAACTTTAAAAAGGAGGAGGTCATCCATTCCAGGACCTTGGTGAGACACGGGGTCAGATTATTGATCCCCTGATCTAAAGCGTCGTCCCTCACCAAAGACACGACCAGCTGCGTGTCATCGGCGTAGGTAACAAGTTGAATTCCCCAGGGCAAAACCACCTCAGCCAAAGGTCTCATGTAAATATTTAACAAAGTAGGGCTGAGGGATGATCCCTGGGGAACGCCGTGATTCAATTGCAGCTGGCTGGATGACACCTCTCCCTCAAAGACGGAGAAGCTTCTGTCTGATAGAAAAGAATGGAGCCATTTGATAGCCAGTCCAGAGACCCCTGTGAGATGCAGCCGATGCAGCAAGAGAGAGTGGTTCACAGTATCGAAGGCTGCGCTGAGGTCCAACAGGACCACAGCAGCACAGCCTCCTGCATCCACTATACCCCTAGCTGCCTCCACTACCGCCACCAGAGCTGTCTCTGTTCCTTGTTTTGCTCTGAACCCTGTCTGAGTGGAGTGTAATCCGTCAGTGGATTCAATAAAGGAAGAAAGAGCCTGGTTCACATGTTTTTCAGCTATTTTGTTGATGGCTGGTAGTAAGGTAATAGGCCTGTAATTGGCCAGGTCTTCAGGGTCCAAGCTGGGTTTTTTCAGCAGGGCTCTGACCTTAGCCTTCTTCCAGTTGGGGGGCACTACACCAGAGGACAGAGACACGTTAATGACCTGCATTATCACTGGGCATACTGTACCAGATACCTTTTTAAGGACTGCCGGGGGAGCAGCATCTAATGGGGAGCCTGATTTAAGATTGCCAAGGAGACTATCTACTCCAGCCAGATCCAATGGCGGGAAGACTTTGAGACCTCCAGATGGATTTGGGTCTGCTTCCAGGTCCCACTCTTTTCCACTCTCCCTATTATCAGGAGTATCTGCCATTGGCGAAAAGCTGGAATAGATGTTAGTTACCTTGGACGTGAAAAAGACAGCTAGCTCCTGGCAATGTTTCTGTGGGTTCAGAGCAGGACTAATAGTCCTGGGGGTGGTGGCCAGGGATTTAAAGATTTTAAAAATTTCCCTGGGGGCGTTCGCTGCTTCCGCAATTTTACTCTGATAGTATGCGGCTTGTGTGGTTTTTAGTAACTTTTTGTAGGATCTCAGGGATGACCTATATTCATTTTTCGCAGCAGCTGCATAGTTCTTTCTCCACTTCCTTTCCGCACGTTTACACAGTTGTTTATGCTCCTTAAGTTCCCCAGAGTACCATGGTTGTTTATTAGGACCCTCTCTATGCCATAGCTCTTTTTTTGGCAGGATAGGGTCTAGAGTGGTATTGATCCACTGACCAAAGGCTTCGTTAGCTACAACCGGGTCCTCATGGGGGACGGGCGGGCAACTCCTCAGGGCTGCCTCCCAGTTTTCAGCTGGTAATCTAGACCATACTTGACTAACTTTCTTTAAAATGGAAGCCTTGTGGGTCTGTGTTACTGGGGACCACATAAAGGACAGTAGTGCATGGTCTGACCAAGGTACAAAACAAGGCTGACCGCACACAATGTTTCCAAGATTAGTGAAAAAGTGGTCTAGTAGGTGCCCACCTATGTGAGTGGGGCTGGCCACGATTTGCTCCAGGTGCACCACTCTCAGGGTGTCCAACAGACATTGCGATGACACAGCACTGACTTCATCCAGGTGAATATTAAAGTCACCCAAGATGGAAAAATTAGGAGCACTGCTGATGGAAAGAGAGATCTTGTCTAGAAGATTGTTAGAAAAATCATGGTAGTCGCCTGGGGGTCTGTAAACCAGGATCCCTGAAAAGGTGCAAGTGGGCGAAAAGGATATAGAGAAACCAAGACTCTCACACTCCATAAGTGGACTCTCCGAGGTTCTACACCTGAAATTGTTTTTATGAATAATCGCCACACCTCCTCCTCGTCCCAACAAGCGATCCTGTCTAGCAATGGAGTAGTTAGGTGGTAGCGCCTGCACTATGTGGGGGTCTGAGCCATCAGTCAGCCAGGTCTCAGTTAAAAAGAGTGCGTCGAGATCACGTTCCTCTAGGAGCAAGTTGATTTCTGTTGCATGCCTCGGAAGAGATCGACAATTAAGCAGGGCAAGAGAAAAGCTATCTGTATTGCCGCTCCTAGATTGTAGAGGCTTGCAATAGGGACAAAAAACCATAACCTCCTCAGGAAGAGTCTCCACGGGGCAGATACCCCTAGCCCTTCCTCTAATTGCCCTTAGCATTTCTCCACTGTAACAGACGCTGGTATGAGGAACAGGATCCATGGGTCTGGCCCCTAGCCACGTCCTAGCCCGTCCTGGCACGGACGGGCACAGACGGGCTCTCCTTAGGCGCTCCTTTGGCGCGGTATGGCGCATCTGCAAACGCGAACGCTAGCGCGTAGAGAGACCGTTTCAATATATGCGCTTCAGCGCAGCGTCACCGGCACTGCCTCGCAAGAACTAGCGCGGCAACCTCGTCCTCCCTCAAGATGGCTGCTACAGTGTATCGGCCCCTGTGGGTCCCGGGAACACAATGCCGAACTCGGCTCAGTAGGAGCAGAGAAGTCCCTGAAATAGCGATGCGCGAGGTAGGTCGATTACATATACACTCGAGAAGGGGTCTGATGTCTAGTGCAAATTAGCAGTATAAAAATGTGTACAGTTTTAAAATCAGTTTTACAATCAAGGCAATACAATTTTAAAAGTCAGCAACTCATAAGCTAGCTCCCGGCTTCCGCCTCAGGAGCAATAATGTCCCTAGGTCTTACCAGGCATCACTTATTACTCCAGCACTGCTTCATAATCATCCTCTCCCATTTTCATAACATTGCCATAATAATGCATATACACCATAGAAAGCAACTGGAACTAGGCCTCGCAACTACCTAAATATGATAGGGGCAAAGAGACTAGCAAATCACCCACCAATGTATGGTATTAATGGTACTGTGCACCTGATGAAGCATTTGAAGAAATGCATTATCAACATAGGTCTGACAGTGTCTCTCCTTATGCGGTGCTAATGAAACAAACATATGCTCAGATGGGGATGGGGTAGTTCCCACTAAAATATGCACCGGACACGCACGTAAAGTCCTGGCAGAGAAAGATGGAAGAGGGAACTTGGCAGGACGCTCAGCCGCAAAGTGTGGGAGGGGATATACTACCGGGCTCAACCTTCTGCATACAATATGGGATTGACGGAGACCTTCACAAAAGTAGTGACATATTGGTACTATACTCCGGAGAGGCTACATGCACTGGATCGCCAACGAGAAAAGAACTGCTGGCGTGGCTGTGGCCAAGTTGGCACTCTGGTGCACTTGTTGTGGAATGTGTACATATCCAACCTTACTGGACTCAGGTGCTGGCGGAAGTGGATAAGCATTTTGAGACAGAAACTCCGTGCTTTCCAGTTAATGTGCTCTTGGGTCTTCCTAACCCCCTAACTTACCCGCTAAAATCCCATAGAGGCAGACAGATAGCTATTGCTTTAGGCTCAGCGGTACAAAATATACTTACACATTGGTGCACTCCCAACATACCCTCCTTCGCGGGTTGGCTTCATCGACTGTGGCATGTCCTTGGGATGGAGAAGTTGACCCTTACTATGGCGGGAGAGGGATCTACCTATGATGAGCTTTGGCACCCACTTCTGTCGCTCTTGGTGACGGAGTTTCGCAAAGTAACATGTCCACGATATCTTAGATTGCTACGTCTTACAGAACCACGGAAGACGGATTGCTAAATGGGTCATCAGGGGGATAGCGTGGCAGGGAGGAAGGGGAGGGGGTCGGCAAAAGATATGGGGCACTGGACCAGGGGAGAGGGGGTTTTCTGGGGAAAGGGGGTTGTTTTGTTCCCTATTCTGCTTATTATTGTTTCCTTCCATATACATGCAACAAACTGATTCTGTCTGAAGCTGGGCTCGTGCCTTCTATTGACACTGTCCGGTTGTATTGCATAGATATTGCCTGGCACTAGCCAAATGTATATGGATATGCTTATGTGTTTAAAAATCAATAAAGACATTTGAACCATAAAATATGCACCGGATGCCGTTCCTCCAAATACCAAACCACCCCGAACAGCGTTTACATCACCATGAGGATAAACACTACCACCACTACCTTACTTCCTGTTGACCACCCGGACCACCCATTACCATTCTGTCTAGGTGGTGGAACCATCAGGGGCTGTTCCTCTCTCATAATTAGATGGCCACAAGGGAGCATTTTCAATAAAACTTCAATAAAACTTCAAACAACCTATAAGTACTATAAGGATAAAAAATGTTCACAGGCTAGAGCCACTAATGTAACTACATTATCAGAGGGAACAAAAGCAAAATCTTCTTTCCAGTGTTTAATGACCCTGCACTGGTAGACTCCTATTGCTCATCAGGCGAAGGTGCAGTTGAGCACTGGCGTTGGAGCTGCTCGCTGAGCTCGTATTCTGAACTCAAAAGTCTCTTCTTGCAGGATAGGGCACCCCTCCCTCCTTGGAGGATACCCTCAACGAATCCTGTCCAGTGTTCACACACAGTGCACCAATGACGTTCGTTCTACTCTAACAGGCACCTTAGGCACAGCACCTGTGCCCTAAATTCAAGTCCTTCACTAGCTCCTAAACTGTTCAGCTGTTGTCCCGTTCTTCTTCCGGGCCTTAAGTTATACCTGGTTACACTTGACACTGTGTCATCAGCAAAGAGGGGTAGGAACTCAGGGTCAGGCAAAGATCTGGGCTCTGAAACAGGCGCATTGGGGGCAGAGTGATCTGAGGCAGCCCTTATCTCCTTAGGAACTGCTTTAAGCAGGACTGTGTCACTCTTCTCATCCGTCTACGCCCCCCTTAATAGAGCATTAGAGAAAGGAACAAATCGGGGCACCTGCCCATATTCTTGATCAGGAATGCTGTCGCTGACTCAGAGGTCATATGGAACCGAGAGTGGCACTCTCTTTACGTGGCTTCCGTGCACCCAGTGCTTCCTTACTTACACATTAACTGAGGAGCGGGTGGCAAACAAGACCATCAGTGGCATTTCCACCAACTGTTCCAGACTGTTCTTCCTCTGAAAATTCTTGATCACGACATAATCGCTGGGCTGTATGCAGTGCCCGGGACCATCTGGTACTGGTCGCAATGTGGCATGCACCTGTTGGTGAAGAGAACAGAGATCTTTAGATAACTCATATAAAGAATCTAGAAGCAAGGGATACTCTATCTCAGAAAATAATGCTTGGGTCTTGGAATGTCCCAGATATTAGCAGGGTGCTCGAAAACCACTTCATAGGGCGACAATCCTACTTGGAAATGTGCAGTTGCTCTAGTAGAAAACAGTGCTTAGGGGAAGCGCATCTGACCATCACAATCTTGTCCTTTCTTGAATCTTTGCCAGTTTCAGTTTGAGTACCATTGTACTTTTCAACCAGGCTTGCTGTCTGGGGGTGGTTCGCTGCATGACACTTCTGTGTAATCTGTAAACCCTTGCACTCCAATTCAATCACTTTAGCATTAAAGTGAATTCCGTTATCACTCCAGATCACGCGGGGCAATCTGTAGCGTGGGAAGTACTCCTTTAAAGGGGCCTTCACCACAGCTGTATTCTCTTTAGTACGGTAGGCCTCGATCCATTTACTGATTGCGCAGACCACCACTAACACGTACTTCAAATTATTGACTCGTTCCATTTCAATATAATCCATTTGAAGGTCCTTGAATTGGAAGGAAGGTGGGGCAAAGTTACCAGTGGGCGTAGGAATGCCTTTTCATGAATTGTGCTTCAAACAAATAATATAAGTCTTCACTAGGTGCTGAGCTACCTTGCTAATATTATCATTTTGCCATATAGGGTCTAACAATTTACATATTCCTTTACTGCTAATATGAGCTGGACCATGGGCCATTGTAACAACAGGAAGCGCATAGGAAGTAACCATCGCTGCTTTCCTGACAAATCAATCCAACGCTCATTTTCGTCCAATCGGCCTGTCCTCTCCTCCCATACTGCGAATTTGTCTACAGTAGCCCCGCCTTGAATTTCTCTGACATTGTCCAGTGTATCCTCAAACATGCCAGTATCTGGAACCAACCTAGCGGGACCAGCTACAATCACCTGAGTCATTTTTGATCTTGCTGTATCCTTGGCAACTTGGTCCGCAAACGCATTGCCCCTCCCCACATCATCTGTAATGGGTTTGTAAGCACAACACTTTATTATTGCTAACTTATCAGGGAGCGCCAAAGCGGACAGCAATCTTTGTATCAACGGGGTATTCTGTATCCACTGTCCATGCGATGTTAGGAAACCTCTCTCCGCCCAGAGGCGCCCAAAGTTACGGGCCAGCCCAAAGGCGTACTTGCTGTCTGTATAAACATTAACAGCCAGTTCCTCACTCAGCTCACAAGCCCTTAGAAGCGCAACTAATTCTGCAGCTTGGGCCGATTTGAGTGGGATGCAGGATGTCTCAACTACGGAATGCAGTGTTGCGGTTGCATAGGCTGCAGTAGTGGTGCCATCTGGCAGCTTGAAGCACGAGCCATCAACATACAGTTCCCCTTGGGGTTCAGATAAGGGAACATCAGTCAGGTCTACCCAACCCTTTGTTTCCTCCTCAGTCTGAAACAAACAATCATGGACGTCATTGTCCTTTTCTTCTGAAGGGAGGGTTAGTAACGTGGCTGGGTTCAAAGTAGCACATCGATTGATGGTAATATGCTGTGTAAACAAAGTCAATTCATATCCAGTAAGATGTGCACTAGTAAGGTGCTGCATCTTTGTCTTATTCAAAAGTGTATCCACAGCATGAGGTACCATCACTGTGAGATCAGTATCAAGAACGAGCCCTCCCGATTGTCTGATAGAAACTGCAACAGCCGCTGTAGCTCTCAGGCAGCTCAGGAGTGCTCTGGCAACATTATCCAACATGGCCGAGAAATACGTACAGGGTCTCTGCTTACCACCGAAACCCTGTGTTAACACAGAAATCGTGCAACCATCCGTCTCATGCACATAGAGCACAACGGGCTTTTGATAATCAGGGGTGCCAAGCACAGGAGCTGAGCAAAGCGCAACTTTTATTATGTTCAAAAGCATGCTGACATTCAGGTGTCCAAGGCAGAGGTTCATGCACATCCTTGGTGGTCAGGTGGCTCATTGTTGAAATTACTGAAGGGAATTTGTTGGGGGGACTATCGCTAGAAATATATTTTAAAATACTTTTAAATTGCACTTACGATTGCACCTACTTCCTTTGCACTTGCCCCTCGGCTCACACGCTGTTTGTTCACGTGGCGGCCACCATTGGGGAATTTCGGCTGTAACCCTCGCTGATTGGCTGATTGCGAGCCAATCAGCGCACAGCCCCTGCAGAGCTCGTAGTCTCCCGAGGCCTGAAAAGGGCGACACGTCAGTCTGTGCTGCTCTTTGTTGAAATTACTGAAGGGAATTTTTTGGGGGACAATCGCTAGAAATATCTTTTAAAATACTTTTAAATTGCACTTACAATTGCACCTACTTCCTTTGCACTTGTCCCTCGGCTCACACGCTGTTTGTTCACGTGGTGGCCACCATTTGGGAATTTTGGCTGTAACCCTTGCTGATTGGCTGATTGCGAGCCAATCAGCGCACAGCCCCGGCGGATCTCGTAGTCGCCCGAGGCCTTAAATCTACACCAGATCCAGGATGCGCAGCGGACGCGCCACTGGTGCTCTGAAAGCGCGCCAAAGGCAAGCCCGTCTGCCCCCGTCAGCGCCTGGACCGGGCCCAGGGCCAGATACCCTGGTTCTACTCCCTGGTGAAGGACTCAGGCCTATTGATGTATTCATATGCCGACGACTCCCAGTTCATCTTTTCCCTCTCTTCTGAGAATACTGATACTCCCTCCACACTCAAAATAGGTCTTACTAAAATAGCAGGATGGATGCAGGATAATTTCCTCAAATTAAATGGGGAAAAAAACGAAGTCATTATTCTCGGTAAAAATAAAAACCTATGGGGCCCCCAACATTGGCCCAAGGAAATGGGCACGCTCCCCACCCCTGTCTCACAGGCGCGCAACTTAGTCATCGTCATTGATGACTCCCTCAATATGCACCAGCAAGCTGTAAAAACTTCAGCCACATGTTTTGCAATCTTAAAGTGGCTAAAGAAGATCTGCTGGATGCTACCTGAGTCTACTCAGAAAACCGTAGTCAATGCCTTGATTACTTCCAGGATTGACTATGGCAATGTACTCTACCTAGGCTAAAAAAAAGCAACCATCTGAAGACTGCAGTTTATCCATAATTCTGCTGCTAGATTGCTATATAAAATCCCCAGAGCCACTCCCACTACCCGATACCTTCGTGACCTTCACTGGCTTAGGGTCGAAAACCAAATTAAATTTAAAGCACTCTGTTTTATGCATAAAATTAATACTGGCTCGGCCCCAAAATATCTCGTTCGTTCACCCTTACTGCCCGTCCCGCACTCTCCGCTCTTCCACATCAAAAAAGTTTGTCATCCCTAAATTCAAGCTCTCTCGTATGGGCGGCAAATCTTTCTCCTATCTAGGGGCTCAGCTATGGAATTCCTTGCCTTTCCCGGTATGC
Source organism: Lissotriton vulgaris (assembly GCF_964263255.1). Lineage (NCBI taxonomy): Eukaryota > Metazoa > Chordata > Amphibia > Caudata > Salamandridae > Lissotriton > Lissotriton vulgaris. The sequence goes on from NW_028254002.1 coordinate 77,288, forward strand.
AATGAGATTAACTACATGAAATTTCGTAAAGCTTTAAAAATCTGGATATGCAACATCTAGACATTCCCCCTGACCTTAGCCCTACATTAATTTTTCCACAAATTTGCGCCGGGAAACCCTTTGTGGGTAGCTGTTGCGCGCTAGAAATGCAAAACTAAACTAAACTAAACAAGGGGTTCGTTAGTAAGGAATAATTTGGATTCAATGGCGACAATACAATGTTATCCCTATAAACATGCGTACCTCACGTTGGGTCCTAGGAACAGCCATACTGTTAATAGCAGCAATACGTTCAGTTGTTAGTCTGCGACCCTCTGTCAACAGTAGGTGACCTAAGTAGGTGACCCCCTGTCGACAATACTGAAAATTCGAAAGGGACAACTTGTGTCCGTGGCATGCCAAATGATACAATAATTTAACCGTGGCCTCTTTGCAGCCCTCCTCAGTGTCTGATGCTATGAGGAGGTCTTCAACATACTGGAACAAAACATTACCAGAAGCAAATTCCAGTGAATCCAATTGGGCTTTTAAAGCATGACTATAAATACTAGGGCTTTCTGTATAGCCTTGTGGAGCACAACATAATCTAAAGCTTTGACCAGCTATAGCAAAGCAGAAAAGCGACCTGCTGTCTGGATGTATTTGGCTGCTGAAAAAAGCATTCTTTAAATCGATAACAGAAAATGATTTTGCCAAGTGGGGAGTCATTGTCAATATTGCAGTTGGAACCGCAGGATACTGAGGGAACACAATTTTATTAACCTCTCTCAGGTCAATCGCAAAGCGGTACATATCTGATTTGACACCAGAAGAGTCCGAAGGGGCCTATTTAAGAATGGGAAGAATATGGCTAATACATACATTAGACACTGTCTCTTCCACTACTCCAGTCTTAATCAAATCCTGTATAATCTGCAATAGGGCCTCTTCTCCTGCTTGGTAAATCTTACACTGGGGAATACGGGGCAGTTTAACATTATACTTCATATTTATAGACACTGGTGGGATCTGGAGCAGCCCCTCATCTGTGTCTCCTGTGGCCCACAGCGTATGTGGGACACCGTTAAATTCTATTGGGAGGGGCGCACCTTGTGAAAGACATTGTTTTGTAGGGGCCATCTAGGCCCAACTGTCATAAAGACGCCATCTGGAGAGAAAGACATTGCTGCGTGCAACCTTTTTAACAGATCCAGTCCCATTACAGTTTCACCACCATTCATTGTCAATAAAAATGGTGAGTAGAGAGTAAAAGGACCGAAAGTCAAAGCAAGCAGTTTAGAAATGGGGCTGACAACTAGCACACCTGAAAACCCAACCGAAATATTATTTTGCCCAGACAGAGAGCAGTGTACAGGAAACAGATCTATTCATAGCTCCCATATCAATCAAACATTTCTCTATGGCGTCCTGCAAATCAACCGTGATATAAGGTCCGCACTGATCGACAGGCAACGGAACTGGTCCCTTGCTCTGTTGTTGGCTGTCCTAGTTGTGAGACAGCCCCGTCACCTCATCCATATCGTAGTCCTCATTATAGTACTGTCTGCTCTCAGGTGCATCAAAATAAATCCCACTCTGTCTATATCCTGATGCATTCTCTGACTGCATCTGTTCCCGGACTCCTCCTCCTCTTCCTCGAAACCCGCGGCCTCCCGGTGCTGCGTTATTCTGCCCCAATTCCAGGCACTCATTCCGCCAATGCCCATCTTTATTACAGTACGCACACTGGTTGTACCCAATGGGTGAGCCGGAACCACCACCTCTACCAGCCCTGTGACTGTTTGAGGGAGGTGGTCTCTGGACTAGCCCCTAACCCCTACCTCGCAATCTGCTGCAGCAAAACCCTTGTCTTCAAATCCTTTGTCTTTTTCTCGACTTTCTCCTTATCCTCATTGTCTCTATGGAGCATATTATCAAGACATTATCACCTTCAGCGCGGTGCGAATTTTCGCGCTGTGCTGAAGGTTCTAATGAGCCAACGGGCTCATGACGGAACGGTTCCGTCATGAGCACAGGCCAACCAACGCTCATGACGGAACCGTTCCGTCATGAGCATCGAAGGGGTTAAATATATTATCAAATCCATAAACACCCCCTCAAACATAGTAAAGTAATCTGATATGCTCTCATCCTTTTTCTGACGACATGCAGTCAACTTATCCCAGTCCACCTTCCTCAGCGGGATAAGGTAGTGCATGTACGTTATAATCCTACCCGCAATGCCATCAACTCTGTTTTTTACTTGTCACTGGGCTTGCACTCCTTGTCCCACACCTTTATTTCGTCCCATGTCCCCCCAGTTCCAGCACATGATCCTGCGTATGTACCTGTCGCCAGGTATCTACCAGTACCAACAGTCTAAAAAATAACTCTGTGTCAGCTAACGTCATTATTGTGGAGGAGGCTAGGATCAGGCAACCGGCTCTTTAAAGATAGGACCTCATTCCTCTTCGAAGGAGTATTTATCCATTGTTATTGAAATCAAGCGTCCACCCACTGACCTGGTATTGACCCGCTGGACCTCACGAACTACCGGCCTATATCCTTGCTGCCCTTCCTATCCAAAATGTTGGAGGCTCATGTTACCAACTGCCTCTCAAACTTCATGGAGGAATCGGGCTATCTTCAACCCAACCAAGCAGGATTCCGGCCTGGTCATTCTACCGAGGCAGTAATATTGGCCGTCCAGAACACCTTGAGGTCCAATGCTGACAAAAATCTTCATCAAGCCCTGGTACTTCTTGATTTGTCCGCCGCATTCGACACGGTTGACTATTCTATTCTGGTCAACCGTGTCGAACAGGCAGGCCTTAGAGACTCTGCTCTAGCCTGGCTGAAATCGTTCATTTCTGAACGTACTCAGTCTGTCCGCCTAGGCTCTTTTTCTGCGGCTAAAATCAAGTCCTTTTGCGGGGTGCCCCAAGGCTCTTCGTTATCTCCCTTATTGTTTAACTTGTATATGCGGCCCCTTCTTTTTGCTTTAAGAAAGCACAAAGTCACTGTATACAATTATGCAGATGACTTGCAGCTAGTCTTCACACTTAATTCCCCAAATGCTGTGGAGGACTTTCAAGCCACTATGACTTTAATCCAGAGTTGGATGTCCTCAAATCATCTTAAATTAAACCCGGGGAAAACTGAGCTGATCCTGCCCGGTAAGAGCGCAATCAGTTGGAGCCCTAACTTCTGGCCTGCTGATATGGGCCTCCCCCCTAAGAAATCTCTGACTGTAAAAAGTCTGGGGATAACCATCAATGAGGACCTCACGTTAAAATCCCAAATTGGAACCGTGGTTTCCTCTGGATTTTTTCAACTGAGGAAAATTAGGAAAATCGCACACTTCCTCACCCATTCCGCCCTAATTCAGGTGGTCATGGCCCTAGTCCTTTCCCACATCGACTTCTCAAACAGTCTATATCTTGGCCTACCTGTAGGCCAACTTAGAAGACTGCAGTACTTGCAGAATCAGGCCGCCAGGCTGATCTGCAATGTACCCAAATGGGAATCGATTAAATCAGGCTTAGAGACCCTGCACTGGCTACCTGTGGCTCAAAGAGCCGAATTCAAAGCTGGGTGTATCATCTTCAAGGCTTTGCAAGGCAAGGGACCTCTATTCATCAGGCAGCTGATTGGAAGATATGTTCCTTCACGCAGTCTGAGATCAGCCCATAAAGACCTACTGGAGGTACCACGCTTTAAGAAAAAACGACAAGGAGGCAGCAGCTTCCATTTTTTAGCAGCTACCCTATGGAACTCTCTGCCATTAGCCCTCAGACAGAGTAAGGACCTCCTTGCCTTTAGAAAGGCATTTAAGACTCACCTCTTCACACAGGCATACTTGAAATAAAGATTCTTGCAGACTCACCCCTTGTTATGTTTTTTATCTCTTTCCAGCGCCAAGAAGCTCTCGGGCGTATGCGCGCTTTATAAATTTTTAATAACATAACATAACATAACCCACTGTCTAATTACTGTGTTTGGGAATCACTCAGCTCAGGTACTTCGGGATAATATGGGATGAGCTTCCCTCATAGGGTGCAGCGTCCCTCCTGTTGGAACCTTTTGAGGCGGCCGTTCTCGATCACTTACTAATATCCTCACATTACTAAAAACTTCACCTGGGGCCATAGCAGTAGCATAAACCCTGTCCTGTATGTCATAAATAGCTTGTGGTGCGACACCCCTGTAACATTGTTCTCATAATGCTATCAATGTGGTCGGCATGTGCTTAAGAGCAAGTTGCTGCAAAAATGGCTCATAATCTTTCATCACACTCCACATGTCTTCCACAGTATAAATCGCATTCCCACCCCACAGGGCCACTTGATTCACCACCATCATCTTTACTTCAGTACCGACAGCAGAACCCAACAACACCTTCTCTATACGATGGCGTGCTGCTGTCCAATCCCCCTCAAACATTCCACGCACAGGCGTATCCACATTCAGCAATGTATGGGGTGTCCCATTCAAAGTAGAAAGAGCAGATGCGAAGACAGGTACCATGGCATGAGGTGATAGCACTACAGGGGTGAAAGGGATAGTAGCGGCTGAGGCAGCATCATCAGACAAGATAGTAGGCAAAACAAGAGAACCGACCGCTCCCACGTGACAAGGCGGGGAGAGGGCGAGCGCACTCGGAGCTGACGCAACAGAGCTAGGTACAGGGGAGCCGGAGGGGGCAGACCCAGAGGTTGCGGACAAAGATGTCTGGACTATTGGATATATTCGTCAGGGGCATAAGGGGTGGCGGACAAGAATCCAATATTTCTTCAAGAAAATCGTCCTTTTCTTCCATAGTAACATAATATTTGTCAGTTTGCAAACGAAACTCCCTGTCGGCACATTCTATTCCTTACTTTATCTTCCCTCTCTCACATGCCACTACTTTCTGCGTAATTCTTTGCTACTGTTACTTCCTTTCCTCCTTTTCTGCTCCCATACGTTTTTGTTTTGCTTCCTTCTGTCACACTCTTACCGAATCAAACATTGACTGCCTGCTTTTCTTAGCAAACAATTTATCTTGCAAGAAACACAATTTTTGTTCATCAAACGAGCCAGTAAGTTGCCATTGCAGGTTGGCATTGTCCCTCATATACTTATGCCACAGCGTGCTAAACATATTAGGACCAATACCATGTTTGATGTATATGTCAAAATTTGGGGTACCCTCCGGAGGTGCAGGCTGGCTCTCTTCCAATCGGGCATCAGAAAAACAGCATTGGCATCCAAAACACATACATTTACTAAAACAAGGCATCACCACTTTAAAAAGACCCCCACTGTTCAAAAACCATACTCCACAATCCAAAGACTATTCCAAGTTCAAGAGGACAGGTTCTAACCCAGACATTTTCAAGCAAGGACCGAATTCCCAGTTGGCTTGGCAGATTGTCTGCAAATGGTCCCGGACCTTTTCAAGAAGCCAATTACCAGTTGGCCCAGTAGACCACTCACAAGCACTCTGTGTCCCTCAAGGGGTCCGCAGACCCACCAAGACACTGCAAAATTCCGTTACTAATGAGCAATCTGTTACAAACACTTCCCCGCAAGCAAATAGCGTTAAAAAATAAACTCTCCATGCCAGAACAGGTCACTTTCGCACACTATCATCACACCTTTGGGTCACCCAATAGACTGCCGTTCAAGGCACTCAGCCCGTCGACTGGTGTCGTTCAAGACGGTCTGAAGAAAGTTACCAGGCACTGCCCACAGGCAAGTGTCATTTAAATGTGGTGCCACTTCCAAAGAACCAAAGGACAAAGAACCAAAGAACCAAAGCACTCACCTGGTGCACTCAGAGTGAGGCAAATTATTCTCCACTGACGAATCTCCGGACCAAACAGTCAAATCCAGGGTTCGCCTTCTCAGGATCCCAGCTGGTGACCACTAGCCACGGATCCGCCCGATCTGAAGGGCGGGGCAGCTGCGAGAACCAAGCTCGGTCTTCAGATGTGGGGTCACAATCCGCCCAACAGACCAGACACCACCCTGGCCCCTGCGACCAGCTGATGGGTGAGGGGGCCACAAATGTGTGGGGTCCCTGTTCAGCCACCAACTGAAGGACAGGGCCACTAAGGGCCCCATGGGTTATATACACAACCACCTACTATGCCTTCCCAAATGAAGAATCGGTCAGACAGTGGAGAATACAAACGTACTTTATTAACATATCTCTGCAGAGCGAGCCCAGTCTGACCCACACCCTGTGGTGTTCGCCGAGGGACTGACCCCTAACGGTTAGTAATGCACAATTATCCCTCCAAGACACCCCCAACCACGCCCACAATGGAAAACTAACAGCTCAGCCTGAACAGGGAACAATGCGGGCACAGTAGGATGAGCTAACACCTTGCCAGATGGGCACACTATCAGGGGTTCAAGGCCATGGTGCTGGGTCTCAGCATCTCCTTAACGTGGGGGCAGAAACCTCCCTACAGATAAACATTACACACAGAATGGCTTATTCATTAGTACATCAGAAAGCGGCCTTGGAAAGGCAGGCAGAAAACAATAACGAAATGCAGTATTTTGCTGAGGCAAGCAATGTGAACATTTTGCAGCCCTACTTCGGGCCTAGTTAAAGCAACCTAATAGGAACGGCAAAAGCAAATGGAGTCACAAGTATACATAGGTGCCTACTCATTACTCAGATAGCTAAGTGGGTTGTACAACATGAAATGCGAATCGTATCTATTTAGCCACGCAATGCTAACCTAACATACTTATGACATCATGTGACAGGAAGCATTACGCAAATAGGGATTTTGAGACTAAAAGGTCCAGTAGCCTGTTCTCTAAAAACCATGGGTTGCGTCCTGGACTTCAATATCATGTCACAACACACACATTCAGCACATTAACGCACCAACCTCTCTACATGTACATCCATGGCAGCGCACCGAAATGCTTCCCTGATCCTTTCCTTTGTCATGTCAATGCCAATGTGCGAGGTGTGAGCATTCTTTACTAGCTTATCCCTTACTTCAAGGGGTGCAACCAACTTACTACCATGCATGAGGAGACCATCCTCCACTGTCAGATCTTCCCTCACTCGCCAAAAGCCTTTGAGGACCTCTTCACAGTCCTTCTTCTAACACCAACCACCTGTGACCATGGTTAGGACTTTCCACCAAGTCTAAATCGATCATGTGATGATCCCTCCACTCTCTCTCGGAAATCAACCCTTCAATAATCACACACACATTAATTTCTTCCTCCAGTTCTTCCCCTCCAAACCACTCAACATCATCTGTCGTTTCACACTCCACACCCCGAGTCTTGACAGAAAGCCTGCCAGACCTGTGGAGCCACAACCCACTTCCGTATCCCATGGGAGACAAAGTCAATGCCTTTCTTAGAGAAGACCTCCCTAAGAGGTTTATAGTCAGTAAGAATTCTGAATCTTTTCCCCCACAAAACCTTTCTCAGCTTGCGCACCGCCCAGAAAGCACCCAGAGCTTCTTTTTCCACAACAGAATAGTTGCATTCAGCACCCCCCAAGGGCCTAGAGATGAAAATAATCATTTTATCCTCCATATCAACCTTCTGCAAAAGAACTGCCCCTAACTCCTTTGAGCTGGCATCAATCATGAGATGAGATACCTTTGTGGGGTCAAAACCTCCTAGACAAGGTGCTTTATTCAGATGTTTCTTAATGCACTCAAACTCTTCCTCACAGCCCTTTGACCAAACAAATGTGCTTCCCTTCTTGAGGAGAGACCTCAAACTGGCGGTTTTCCCTGCAAAGTTCAGAACAAATTTGTGATAAAATTCAGCCATGCCCAGAAACTTTACAAACTCTTCTTTGTTTAAAGGGGTGCGCAAATTACAAAGGGTGTTTACCAATGAGTCTGGGTTTGATGCCTGCAGCAAACACAAAATGCCCTAGGTACTTTAATTCTTTGACATCAAATTTGCACTGGTCAGCCCTAAGGGTGAGGTCAGCATCACGTAACTTCTTCAATACTGACCTCAGCCTCCCATCATGCTCCACAAGATCCACACCAAAGATAAGCACATCATCTGGGTACACCTTGACATCCTGAAGGCCTGCAAGAAGGCCCTTCGTCGCCCTCTGAAAAACTGTAGCTGCAGAAATCAGTCCGAAAGGCATTCTTAGAAATCTATAGGTACCAAAGGGTGTTACACAGGATGTACAGTCCTGGGAACAGGAGTGAATGTTCTGAATGTTCTGAAGAGGAATGAAGACATCCACAACACCTTCGATGCCGTCACCACCCCGGCAACAGCCTACACCACCGCTCCCATGACCACCACCCGCATCAACCCCCTGTGCACCTAGACAACATCAACGACAACGACACCATCAAGATTATGAACACCGTCCACTCCGGATCCCCGGAAGACCCCTGCCCACAGCACATCTACAACAAAGCCAGCAGCACCATCGCACCCCACCTCCGGAAAACCATCAACATCTCCTTCGAGACATCGACCTTCCCGGAGAGCTGGAAGCATGCAGAGATCAACGCCCTACTAAAGAAACCCAGGGCGGACCCCAAGGACCTCAAGAGCTTTTGGCCCATCTCCCTGCTCCCGTTCCCAGAGAAGGTAATCGAAAAGGCTGTCAACATACAACTGACCAGCTTCCTTGAAGAGAACAACATCCTGGACCCATCCCAGTCAGGGTTCCGAGCAACCAAAGCACCGAAACTGCCCTAATCACCGCCACCGACGATATCATGCTCGACAACTGAGAAAACGTGGCCCTCATCCTCCTGGACTTGTCAGCCTCTTTTGACACAGTCTGCCACCGCACACTAAGAGCACACCTCCACAATGCTGGAATCCAAGAGAAGGCCCTGGACTGGACCACCTCCTTCCTCTCCGGGAGAACCCAGAGCGTCAGCCTCCCCCCTTCCGCTCCGAAGCCACCGAGATCATCTGCAGCGTACCCCAAGGCTCATCTCTCAGCCCAACGTTGTTCAACGTCTATATGGCACCACTCGCCCACGTCGCCTAACAGCACGACCTAAACATCATCTCCAACGCAGAGGACAACCAGCCGATCTTCTCGCTCACCAAAGACCCCCACACCGCCAAAACCAACCTCCACGAAGGAATGAAGGCCATCGCCGACTGGATGAGGAACAGCCGACTGAAGCTGAACTGAAGTCCTCATCCTCGGCTCCACCCCCTCGGCCTGGAATGACTCCTGGTGGCCAACGGCACTAGGAGCCCCCCCTACACCCACCAACCACGCACGGAACCTAGGGGTCATCCTTGACTCCACACTCTCCATGACAAAGCAGGTCAACGCTGTCTCCTCCTGCTTCAACACTCTCCGCATGCTTCGCAGGATCTTCAAGTGGCCCCCCACCAAAACTAGAAGGACGGTCTCCCAGGCTCTCGTCAGCAGCAGACTGGACTACGGCAATGCACTCTACCCAGGAGCCCCAGCCAAACTCCTGAAATGACTCCAATGCATCCAGAACGCCTCAGCATGCCTGATCCTCGACATCTCCCGTCGCGGCCACATCACACCCCAGCTGAAAGACATGCACTGGCTCCCCATCAACAAGAGAATAACCTTTAAGCTCCTCACCCACGCACACAAGGCACTCCATGACACTGGACCAGCGTACCTCTACAGACGGCTCAGCCTCTACAATCCCGCCCACCAGCCCCACTCCGCAGACCACGCCCTCGCCACCGTCCCCTGCATTCGAAGAATGACCGCCGGTGGCAGATCAATCTCCCACCTCGCCGCCAAGGTGTGGAACACCCTCCCCATCCGGCTACGGCAGACGGAAGACACTCTAAACTTCAGGAGACTCCTCAAAACCTGGCTCTTCGAACAGTAGCAGCACACCCCTTATTGCCTTGAGACCCTCACGGGTATGTAGTGCGCGTTACAAATGCTATGATTGATTGATTGATTGAAGCCCGCCTGGGCTTCAATCGACAAACATGAACATTGCCTGTGCCATCTTTTTTAGCGAGGGCCTCTGCGTGCGTGTAAGCTGCAACCATTTTAGACATCGCGGCCATTTTATACCTTCCTGGTCACCTATGTGTCAACCCGACCTCGCTATCATCCCCCAGCGCTCTGACCAAGCTTGAACAAATGTACTGGGGTTGTAAAACCTTGTCATCATGATAAAGCCCCGGAGTCACTTCCCGTACCAAACCCGTTTGTCCTTTCATCCTCCATGCACGGGCAAGCCCTTTTGATAACCTCCTTCACCGCACCTGGCTACTCAAGCCAATCCCAGGCACTAACCGACCCCTGTGGACATGGTTCATTACCCACACACGGCAGGGCTTGTTTCACTGACAAAGGGACCTGATTTCATCAATGACATGAACCCTTAGGTCTGACCGATCCCACGTGTTTTTAGATCCTGTCAGAATGTCCAGCTGCGAGATAACGATCATCTGTTAGATCTGGGTGGGGGGACGATTGCTGCTGGGTTTGTGTGAGAACCTGCCTGAGGCGGGGATTCCAAGAATGTTTTACCATGCTAATAAACTGGTGCAATTTGTATAAAAGACCAAACCACGTGGATGCAGTTAGAGCACCTCCGGACGCCATCCCGGCGTCTGAGTTGATGTGTTCTCCTCTGGAGTAATAAACCTGTTTCTTGCCTTTCAGTTGCCAGCGCCCGCCTCGTTATTTTGATAGATATCTATAAGGTGAATAAAAGGTATTTTGCGCCGGGCAGCATCAGTGGTCTCAGGAGATTCGCTGCTTTTCACAATTGGCGCACCAACGTCGGGGCCCATCAGCGACACGTGGGCCCGGTAGAGAGGTCCTAACGACGGAGTGAACATCTAAAGATTGGGGTATATCTGCCTAAAAGAGACCCTCGTCTGGCTGCCGATCAACTGAACTTCATCGATTCCGAACGGACCTCTCTCGAGTGACCTGCGGTCCTGACTGGGACCTTACAGGAATGCCGCACTGATTGTTGGAGTAAGAGGACAAACGGGCGCTGGAAGGGGAAAATGAAGACCTGTCCATACGGTCCGGGTAAGGTCGTGAAAAATTGTTTTCAATTTATTTGATTGATTGATTGTTTGAATAGTTTGATCGAATACTAGTATTCCCCTTTAAAGTTATTTGAGACATTACCTGCTTGCAAACAACAGAGAAGAAGGAATATTCTCTCTCTTTGCAGACAGCGAAGGACAGGTAGTGCTGGCTTTTTGCCTAACATTGATTGTTTGAAATATTCGCTTTGACCTTTAATACGTCATGCCTGTTTTCTCTAGATTGTTTGGTAATTGTTTTGGACCGGACCGTTTATTAGAGGTTAGTCATCCAGCACCGCCGGAAGGCACCCCTAATAAGGACATGTACGTAAAATATGGATTAGCCACTGTAGCTTATAGTAAACTATGGCATAAACGCACTAGGAAGGACCGGGAAAATCAGTGGCCACTGACGGGATCTTTCAACCCCGATAAAACAGAAACGCTAGAAATAGCTCTTCACAAAAAGAAAACTACGCCAGCCATGCTTGACAGTTTTGGTTTGTGGCTGAAAGAAGCAGCCCAACGAAAGAAAAGAAACAATGCCAGATTTGATAGAGAGATGCGAAAATCAGCTCACGAAGCTTGTAAAAAGTTAGAAGAAGACATAAAAGAAAGAGACACTGAATGAAAGGAACAAGAGTCAATGATTTCAGGTCAATACCCTGTTAGATGGCCCTCGACTCTTTACCCCGAGATACCAACGAAACAAAAAGTAGATGACGATTTGTTATTATGTCCTCCGATCATCTACATGCCACCTCCTTATGCCCCCATTCAACCTGTAGTACAACGTCATGAATCCCAAAACATAGTCGAAGGCAGCACCATTGCTTGGTCCCCAAGCCTCTGCACCAACCGAGTCTCTTGTGCCTAATGCCTCATCAAAAGATGCGTCAGTAGGAGTTGAATCAAAAGAGAAAGGGTTGCCGAGGTAAAAGTAAAAACGAACAAGCAGGCATCGATAAAATAGTTAAAACACTTGTAGATAGGAAAGAGACCGAAGAGTATATAACCGACATATGCAACTCCTATGTCGAAAACCACAATTGACACTTCATGGTGCGTTTCTGTTATCACACTCTCACTGCTTACGAAGAAAAGTACAAGGATGTAGGGCCGAAACGACTAATGGCTCTTTATAGGAAAGTAGATACGGGAGATGAAAATGACTGTGATGTGGCGGAACTCTTCTCGTACACACTAGAGGTATTCCGCCATCTCATAGAACAAGGATGGGCAGTTAAGGACAAGACATCTATAATGACAGGGCCCCCGATAGAAAAACCAGATAACATTATGCTAATAAAGGAGGCTGCCCCTTATTGGGTTCCCCCTAGAGGACAAGGGAACAATGATGATATAAACCATAAGGACGCTAAAGGAAGGGCGGTCTACAATTGGGTATATCAGCCATGGAACAGACAGGACATTCTAACGTTCCGTAAATCTTCGCCGGATTTGCGTAAGAATCCCACCGCATTTTACACAGAATTAGGTACCGCTCTGGGATCAACCATCATGACACTTGCCGACATCGACTTATTCTTTGGGCTATGTCTGCCAGCGGATGTGTGGAAACAAATTAGGAAAATAGACCACACAGAGCTGCTCAGCCACACCAGGGAACAACTCGGTGTTCTAGACAAGCAGCGAAACCCTGGTCAGAAACTGGTAAAAACTATATTAGACCTCCCCGACAAGATAGTACAGAAAGTAAAAACTATGATCCCGGAGAAAAAGATCAACTGGCCCATTGTAATCGCGTGCCTCCAGAAACCACAAGAGGATGTCTCGGAGTATTTCTCCAGATTCGAAACAGTGTTCTCCAATTACAGCGGACAAGACATGTCCACCGCAACCGGACACCACTTGTTTGTACAGAATTATGTTAAGGGACTGCTACCGGAAGTATCGCAGAAGCTGCAGACCTGCGAAACCAGCGGCCATCCTCCAGATGGCCCAGTACTATGAACACCAAAAAAATGAAATTGATAGGGCTACAGAAAAGAAAAAGAAGGGCTTGAAGGAAAGGGTAATGATAGCGCAGCTTCAAGGGGTGAATACAGGAATGGAGCAATATAAGGGAGGATACCAGCAGAATACCCCTAGGGCGCAGCCGCCCAGATGTAGTTCATCGATGCCATATACAGGACGTCAAGATTTAGGACAGGATCAATGCGCGTTTTGTAAAGAGTACGGACACTGGAAATCCCAATGCCCGATTCTGCTAGGAATCGGTAGGGTCAGAGGGGTGAGGGAAATAGTAAGCGGACAGAAATGAAGCGGACGTGGGAGAGGTTACACAAATGAAGCTAGCGTGGAAAGGCCAGGAAGAGCGAACGCATTTGATCATCCCAGACAGAATCAATACCAACAGTCAGATTATGACAACACGTACGACTTTACGTAGGACAGCCAAGGGCAAGGGAGGGATCCAGTCGAGCTCTATGTTGATCAGCAATGCCCTTATGTTACCGCAAAGGTTCTGGGCACAGAGTCGCCATTTTTGGTAGACACAGGAGCAACACGTAGTGCACTATCCAAACGACTGATTCCAAGGGCACCCTTGTCTGGCTCACATGTGACTTTAATAGGATTTGACGGTATGCCCTCCACCATCCCTTTGACCAATATTATCGACACAACATTCCTTCTCTCTTCCAACACCCCAGACACCATTATGGGTCTCGATCTGTTGAAACATTTCCGTGCAACTATCAGATGTTCACCGGATGGGGTACGGGTGAGGAAATATACATTTTTGGTCAAGTTATGTTCCCTATCGTGTACCCCACCGTCTCCATGTACGAGTTAAAGTGCATGTAACTTCCCTCCTGTGCCAGCTATGAAGACGCAAATACATTTGCGTCCAACGTTAACATGTCCTCTTTCAGACCTACCCTGAATGGGTTGGATAGTCCGTTCCTAAATATGCTATGCCAACGTCTTTTTGTAGTGCACTTTACATGTTTTTCAGCTCTGGCAAAGTAGGCCCTGAATTTCTGCCATCGAGCCTTTTTCTTCCTCCTGACTCTGAAAGCCTCAGCCCAGGCTGCCCAGGCTGCCCCCGTACCTGTGAACTCTGCCTTACTTCCAGCGCGGCCCACCACGCTTAGCTCAGCCTGCTGCCTGCCAAGACTGACTACAACCTTCGGGTTATCTGTTCCGCTCCTCGAAGATACATTCCTGCCTACTAGTTTCAGTAAACATCCCCCAGCTGCAGAGCCGAAGGGCCGGCCTGCCTGTCTCCGAACAAGTAATTCATAGCCTCTGTTACCATGCTCCCATGGAGGGCCCATGCCCCCACGCTTCTCATGCAGACACTCAGGCGCTTATACACGCACTCACAGTCAGTATAGAATAGCTTCTGCCCCAGAGACCTTTCCGCCCAGATAGCTCAGTTCCTAAACATCAGATATCAGATATGATAGAAGCACAAGTTGATCTGACATGTCAGACTTCTGTCTCTTTCCGTCAGTGTAAATGTCAAGCCCCCTGCACCCTCCAGTTTCACGCCAATCACACGTCATGCAGCTGCGCGCGCATCCAAGCTTCCGATTTCTGCTGACATTGCAACATTTCTGTTTAGTGCCACCCACATGTGACACCTACCTGTGACGTTTCTAAGCACACCTACAGTTACGCCTAGTCCACGCCTTCTGATTACGTACTAGTAACACGTGGATGCTGTTATCTTGTCTACTCTCAGCTGTTACGCCTACTACATTGCTTCCTATGATGTAAATTAAGTATATAAGCTATGTACTGTCAATAAAACATTGCTCTATCCCTTCCTGAACCCTGTGTGGTTGCAGGAACATGATATCCAATTCCGGAACGATTCCTTTATAAGGAATAAAACCCCTAAGAACTCTAACACCACGGACTCTGTCTTCTTTCTTTCCGATTGAGTTGTTATTGATTAAGTACTTACCTGCATAGAAATTAAGAGGGTAAATTAAATATTTACGACATTTTGGCGCCCGAATAGGGACCCCTCCCCCACCTCACGCGCCGGTTGGTGCATTGCAAGCTCTGTCCCCTGCCATCAGTTAGAAGGAAACTACGCGTACCGGCAGGATTTCCTGTATCTCCCTCTGGCCCACGGAGGTGACGAAGATTGCGATCAGTACCCAGACGAGGCGGTGAGGAGTGCGGAGGATCCCGACCAGAGCCTAGCCGAAAGAAGCAAGGTCCGAGGTGTCAAGAGGCCCACCAGTTTTCCGAAGTATCCACGTGTCGAGTCGAGTCGAGTCCGGCCCAGTCCAGTCCAGTCGAGTTTTCCGAGGCCTTCTGTTTTCCGTGCTTCCCGGTGAGTACCATTGCTGGGACGTATCTAGACGGGTTTGGGTACACAAGTCCGGTCTGCACTGTTTTAGACAGTGTATCTGTACTGTTTAGCAGTACATCCGATGATTCAAGTTCTTGCACTGTTCTCAGCAGTGTATCTGTGCTGTTTAGCAGTACATCTGATATAGGGGGTAGTAATAAGTGTTCTTAAATGTTTTTCTTCATGTGATTAATGTCGTGGTATGAGTGTGACTGTTTTTATGTGCATTATTGTGTTCTTGTATAACTAGCTGTACCTAGTATTAAGTAGCAAGGATTGAGCGTTCAGTACCGAGTAAACAAGATGCCGTTTTTCAACAAGTTAAAGCAGATAGGAACTAGGAAAGGGATACTAGAGGAAGAAATTCCTATTCCCCCCAGGGACACTCCTGGGAACTTTATGTACCACAAGCATGGCATAGATGCCATAGTGTATCTAGATTTATGGACCGATTATACTAAGCATCTAGACGAGAGACACAGATGGCCAGTTACTGGAACATGGGATGCCGAGTGCATCATGAAGGTAGAAGAAGCATTATGGAAAAAGAAAGCCAGACAATCTCAGAAAGACGCCATAGAACTTTGGCGTAAGGAATCACGTAAGCGTGCTGAAAAAGAACTACGTAGAGAGGACAGACTTAAAGAATCAGAGAAAGCCCAAGAAAACGAATTAATTACTGAGGGGATCCGAGTAAAGTCAGAGCAAATAGACCGTGCACGAAATAACCTCGTAAACGGTATGTATCTCGCGGCCGAGGGTTCACCTGAGGACATGTCAGAAATACCGAAAAATCTGCCGCCACCATTGGTTCCAACTAAAGTAACTCATAAGACCACTAAAGACATATTCCTGAATTCCTACCTAGAGGATGTAGCACCCGCTTACACCAATCTGCCTGTCCGCGCCCTGCCTAACGACAGGGACGGGGGTGGTAACCCGCCCCAAGATCACATTCCGCCAGTACCACAACAGATCCCCCCTGTTCCACCCCCTCCGCCACTTCCCATACCTAAAGTTCTACCAAAGCCACGTCTACCTGACCCTACTAAAGGACAAATCCAAGTACAGATACAGACTCCACAGAGAGATAATGCCCAAGCTTCCGCCTCAGGAGGTGCGATGGGGGGTCTCCAGACCCCGCCATTAACCCGCAGGTTACAGCTCGGGGACTTGCAGAGTCCCTACACGTTCAAATCACCCCGTCTCGATGTATTCAAAGGACAACTTACAGTTTGCAGATATGATCCAGTATCCGGCAAAGACGACAGAATGATACTGGCATCACTACGGTTACGATCTGCTACTGATTTCCTGCTGATGTTTCCAGGAATGAAAGAGCACCTAGATAGAATATATCAGTTTATTCGGACTGGGAAAGACCCCGACAGTATTAAGGATGCCATGGAGCATCAGAAAGTTGACGTTCAAGGACAGATACTACGTTTTTTCATAAATTGCCTAATAAGAGAACGAAACAGGCCCGAGACAAATCAGGGTGAGTTAGATGCCCTCAGCAAGTGGGGTCAAAATATATCTGAAGGAAAACACGACAAGGGGACTTGTATAGCCAGTATGTATAGGAAAATAAGAAAAGCAGTATTAGACGTACACAAAGAAGAGAAAGAAAAGGCTTCCTCCGAGGGGGAAGAAGAACCTGAAGAACCAGAAAAGACTACAGACACTATAGCGTATGTAGGTAAGGGAACTTACCTTAGGAAAGGCATCCGTCCAGAAAACAAGAGAGTTTTTTTCTCTGCCTTAACAAACCCGAATTCTGCTGAACATCAGTTCCAGGAAACTGATAAAAGGCTTCGAGACCGAGTAGGGTACCATGTACTCAATTCTATGGACGAACAAGAACTAGCCCGGTCAGCCATATTATGGACTGAAAACCCGGATATATACAATGATGACACCGTAGCACAGACATTCCTGAACCTTTCCCCAGACGAGCAGAAATTAGCAGGTGTATACATGATTCAACACCTCCTCACGAAATACAGAAATCAACATTCTGACCCAGGTCCCTTACACGAAACATTAGAAGAACTACTCATGGACAGATGGAGAGGTTTAAGTACCAAATTAATTCAAATAATTCTAGAACAACGCCATAGATATGACACTTTCATAAGCTCCGAATATGTTCCCGCCCCGCCCCCAGAAAGAAAAATGTATCATATGGAACGTCGGCATGGCATTGAAAGTCAGAACCCCTTACGAGAAGTGCATCCAGTTATGGGTGACGATCATAACTTGAAACGAGTGTATGTACACACGCCTCTGACTAAGTTAGAACTGTTAGAAATGAAGAAACTAGTCCCGTGCCATGATAAAGACCCTGCAGGTTTTCATAGAGAGCTTAAAGACATGTTACTGATGGGGGATTATACGTACGAAGATATCACGAAAATGTTAAAGGTACTGCTGCCCACGGGCATCTACGAGAAACTAAAAGAAAAAGAATGGGAGGTGGGAGAGAAAAAGATTGTATGGACAGAAATAGAAGACGAAGAGAACAAACGTGTCCCAGGGGTAGGCCTTGGGGAGAAAACTAAAGCATTACCAGGTCTGATAGTACAGGTTCTGCCAAGATTATTGACAACTAGAAAGGAAGACTGGGATGCAATATCAGCCTGTAAACAGAAACCCGACGAAGATACTAGTGACTTCTATTCAAGATTCGAGAAATGTTTCATTATTAATAGTGGTCTTAAACCAAGTAGCGAGTCGTACCCGCATCTTTTTGTATCAAAGTTAGTCGAGAATTCCCTGTTAGCAGTTAAAAACCGTGTATACAAGGTCGAGAGTACATGGCAAGACAATACGCCATCACAGATGTTACAAATGTTACAATATCATCAGAACAGAATCAGAAAAGAGCAGGATCAGGAGCAGAAACGTATGAAAGACACGAAAATGAAAATGCTAGTAGCCCAATCGGTCCAAACCGACGGCCACAGAAAGGGTACGACCCAGACAGGTCACACCGCAGCTCCCGTTAAAGGGACATGCAACTATTGCAAGCAGCCAGGTCACTATGTACACGAATGCCCAGTTCTGAAACATAACATAGCAACAGGTAAAACTAAAGAAAGACCGCATCCGCCTAGACAAGACCATAACCAGCATCAGTCTTCACAGAATATACAGCCCATGCAGAATACACAGCCTACACATGCTTCATCATCTACAGCACAGACAGTAGCGGTATCACAGCCACAGCCCATTGCCGCGACCCAGCAAGTTTCACAACAGATGTACCAGTATGCCCAGTCCGCTTACCCCGATTATCCACGATATACATGAAACAGCCTAGAGAGGGAGGGTGGCTTGCCTCTTATTGAGATTCCTGTAGATCAAGAGGGTCCTTATGTACATAGTCAAGTATTGGGAAAAGACAGAAAGTTTTTAATTGACACAGGGGCAAGTCGCACCACTATCAGTCATGAGGAAGTTCCAGGGGCACCCCTCTCAGGCTCACAGAATGTTTCCCTTGGGTTTTCAGGACAGCCCATTGTAAATGAGGTATCAGAACCAGTTCCCCTGGCTGTGGGTCCATTATCACGTGTTACTGACTTGTTACTTACGAAATCATGTCCAGAAAATCTGTTAGGAATTAAAACATTGAAGGCTCTAGGAGCTATAATATGCTGTTCCCCGGAGGGAGTCAGACTCTTTCTGCGGGATTTCAAGGGTCATTATATGTTACGTAAGTTTGATGTCAGATTGAAAAATGTACCAGATCACTTGTGGGCAAAAGGCCCAACTGATGTAGGTTGTATGCGCATTACCCCATACCGTGTTACACTCAAACAAGGTACCCAGGATCAGACAATACAAGTTACCACCCGATGCTGTAGTGGCTTTACTGGAAATCATTGAAGAGCTCATTACCCAGGGAGTGGTCGTAGAGACCGACTCCAATATCTGTAATTCACCCATCATTCCGATTCTTAAACGTACTGATCCCAATGCACCGCCAGTATATCGGCTGGTGATTGATTTAAGAGAACTGAATAAATGCATTATTCCACAGTACCCTGTGGTTCCCGACATCTCATCCTTATTGACTGCTATTGATTCAGAAGCAACGTTCTTTACTGTAATTGACCTCAAGAACGCCTTCTTCAGCGTACCTATTGATCCAGAGAGCCAATATCTCTTCGGATTCAGTTTAAATGGACGCAGTTTCAAATTTTCACGCGCACCTCAAGGATTCACAGAAAGCCCCAGCATCTACAGCCAAGCACTGAAAAGACAACTTGATTGTATCACAATGCCAGTTAACACCGCTTTACTGCAATACGTCGATGATCTGCTGATCACCGCACGAAGTGAGCCCGAATGTGAACAAGCGTCACTGACAGTTTTACATTTTCTGGCCGACAAGGGACACAAGGTGTCTCCTTCGAAGCTACAATTCTGTGTTCAGCAAGTTGTGTACCTGGGTCACTTGCTGTCCAAAGTGGGGAGACAGCTCACTCCCGATCGCATTCAGTTAATTATAAATATGCCACAACCCCAGACACAAAAGGAAGTGCGGGCCTTCATAGGCCTCACCTCGTACTGCAGGCAATGGATTCCTCAGTATGCATTTCTAGCCAAACCACTCATTCAGTTAACAACACAGGAGGCAGCGACTTCGACTGTCCTTCCCTGGACTCAGGAACATACACAAGCCTTTGAGGAATTAAAGAAAGCATTATGCCAAGCACCAGTTCTAGCGACACCATGTTACAGCAAACCTTTTACACTTTTTGTTACAGAACGTGAGGGTACAGCACTGTCTGTCCTCACTCAAGACCAAGCAGGTTCATATAAGCCTTGCGCTTATTTTTCAAGCACATTGGACTCAGTAGCCCAGGCACTCCCTGCGTGCTTAAAGTCAGTAGCAGCAACAGCACTAGCAATCAGACAGAGCGATTCAATTGTTTTAGGACATCCATTAACAGTTCAAGTTCCACATTCTGTAGAGGTTCTTTTAAACAGAACCCAGACTCAACACTTGACTATAGCACGACTGACAGGTTATGAATTGACACTATTCCAGCCACACATAGAAATCAGACGCTGTAGCATCCTGAACCCCGCAACATTGTTACCTGCAATTATGACAGATCCAACACCACACGATTGCATAGAGATCATTAATACAGTAACAAAACCTCGACGAGACCTAACAGATGTTCCACTGACAAATCCAGACCTGACACTTTATGTGGACGGTTCATGCATGAGAACAAGTACAGGAGAATTAGTGGCCGCGTATGCAGTGACCACTGAAACTGAAGTCAAAGAAACACACCGTATTGACACATTGTCTGCTCAAGCGGCGGAGCTCATCGCTCTGACCCGAGCTTGTATTCTGGCCAAGAACAGAAATGTTAACATATACACTGATTCCCGCTATGCGTTCGGAGTCGTACACGACTTCGGCATGTTATGGCAAGAAAGAGGTTTTTTGACCTCTCATGGTGCCAAGATCCAACACGGTCCCCTCATTCAAGCACTATTAGAAGCAATACATTTGCCCTCGGGCATATCAGTCATGAAGTGTAAAGCACATACTAAGGTTACAGATTCTGTTTCCCAGGGTAACGACCTGGCAGACCAGACAGCAAAACATACAGCATTGACTTACACCCAGACTACTGATGTGACAAAGACAATAGTACCAACTCAGTGTATGTCAGTCAGGGATCCCACCCTAGACGTAATCGATATTCAGACACATGCCACTTCAGATGAAATAAAGAAATGGACTGAACTAGGAGGGATCCAGACAGATCAAGGATGGGTCACAAAGGGAAAACCTACATGGTTCCTCCCCGACTCAATGGTTCAAATCATGATAAGTACAGCACATAGTCCTGCACATCTAGGAGAAAAAGCTATGTTAGACAGTTTACAGAATCTCTGGTACAACAAACACTTACGAGCGGCAGCAAAACAGAAAGTGCGTACTTGCATGATCTGTTGTCAGTTCAATCCAGGTAAAAGCGTCCCTGTAGAGCAAGGTGGATTTCATCCTCCCGATCACCCTTTTGAAGTCCTCCAGATGGATTATATCCAGATGGACCGTTGTCGAGGATTCAAATATGTCCTCGTAGTTGTTTGTGCGCTTTCTCGTTGGACCGAAGCATACCCAGTCTCAGATTACACTGCCCCGACCACTGCCAAGCAGCTGGTTCGAGAATTCTTCCCACGATACGGCCTGCCTCGTGTCATGTACTCAGATAACGGACAGCCGTTCTCGTCCGAACTCATGAAGCATGTCTCCCTTTTGCTAGGATATCAGTGGAAATTCCACTGTGTCCGACATCCCGAAGCCGCAGGCCTTGTAGAGAGGCATAACCAGACACTTAAGATTCGTCTTGCCAAAATATGCCAGGAGAAAGGGGTCGACTGGATAGTCGCCCTGCCAGTTGCACTGTTCTATATGAGAATGGTTGCACATTCGAGATCAGGACTATCCCCGTACGAAGTGGTCTTTGGCAGACCACCGAATATGTGGGGGACGCCCATTCCTAAGAAAATTACCGATGTTGATTGTAACATGTTGACAGATTACCTTGCCTCCTTGATGTCTGCACTCCAATCATGTCGTTCACAGGTTGCCGCAGCCTTTCCTGACAACACTGATGTAAAGCCGCATGATGTCCGTCCTGGCGACATGGTCCTAGTGAGGAATTTTGACAGGAAAAGCCCGCTGGAGCCCCGCTGGAAAGCGCCGAAGACCGTCCTTCTTACTACGAGGACCGCAGTGAAGTTGGAGGGCAGAAAGGGGTGGGTCCACACGAGTCATATTAAACTATGCAACGAACTGAAAACAGACCTTGACTCGCCCACCCCCACCAAAGACTGTATTAAACCTAGTAACTTTAAATTACCTGACCGAGAGAAAACTCCCCAAGAGGAGTACCGACTCAAGCTTCGATCTAGCAAGTCAGACAGTTTAATTGTTTAAGTCCTCCCCTAGGTGAATCGGTTAAATAGTTTCTGACATGTATCCCCTAGATCGAGATAGAGAGAGAGAGAGACAATTCAAGAAACGTACATACTGCAAATCACTGCGTAGTCACTGTATAGTGACATTACTAATTATGTTTTTTCTAAGTATTCTGATTATTGTTGCAAGTGTACTTCTTCCAATCTATTGCCCTATTTTCAAGCGTGAACAATCTGCTTACAATGTTTCTGCTGAACATTCTTTTAGTGAGTTACCTCCACATGAACTTTCTTACAGACTTGCGCTGCGCAACAACACATTCATTAGTATGCTACATCACTCCCATCAGACTAATAACGCTACAAACTGCTGGATATGTGGCCGACTCCCTCCCTACCAGAATTACAAGGGAGCTCTGCCCCTCTTTCCGTACCCGTTCACTCACAACGGCTCCTGTGGTGCATGGTTCAAAATAATTAATTCCTTAGATCCTGATATTGCTGTTTCCGACGAGAGCTGGGTTTGGGGAAACCTGAACGTAGTCCTGCTCGACGTCTGTTACCCTGATAAGGAGGGACTCCCCATTAGAATAGGAACTGATCTAGAAAATGAAGTATATGGATTAAGTAATTACACAATTAACCTTATGATTCTTACTGTTGAATCCGAAGCTGCACCAGTTCTGCCCGCTATGTCAGTATTACCAGTCACTGGTGAATTATGTGTCAGGAAGAAAGGTTCAGTACACTTAGGTCATAGTAAATGTACTACTGTGGTCGAATTCAGTGATCATGGTAAATCATCCTTTAAAGCTACCCGTCATTCTTATTTTGTTTGTGGTCATACCGCATACATACGTCTGCCTCCAGATTGGGATGGTACCTGTTATATTGCATTCCTTCTGCCACCTGTTTTTCTAGCCCCTCCTGATTATCACAGAAACGCAAATCTAGTAAAGAATAGACTCCGAAGAGATATCCCGCTTGTCGACTATACAGAAACGGCATGGGAACAGTACACTGATTTTAATAAAGGATTCTTTTTCTTTTTAGGTCCCGTCCAAAACAGTAAATTAATACGTAGATTGACTAGAACCCTTGAAGCTGTAGTACATGAAACTGCCTCCGCCTTAGGTAACCTAACTGAGGAACAGTCCGCCATGCGGGTTGTTGTCCTTCAGAATCGTCTTGTTATTGACGTCATCTTGGCAGATAGAGGTGGAGCCTGTAAGGTCATCGGGTCAAGTTGCTGTGTTTTCATTCCAGAAAACGCGCCATCTGTATACAAAGCTATTACACGTCTTCACAAAATTGTAAGTTTAATACATCAGACTCCAGGCACCTGGACTTGGTCCGGTTGGTTCTGGACAACGTTGTCCGCTTGGGGATGGAAGATCCTATCCTTCCTAGGTTTTGGCCTTGTCATAGTATTCAGCTGCTGCCTGTGCCTACAGTGTGGGCCGGCGATATGTGGACTGTGTGCCACATCGTGCATTGAACATTCCAGTTTTCTCTCAAACAGACAACGGAAGAGAGACGAACAAATTATGTTACAAGAACAAACTGATCAATTCATGATGATCGATATATCATGAAGGGTCCGTAGGGAACAAGGAGGGAATGAGGAAATGTAAATTTGTGGTCAAGTTATGTTCCCTATCGTGTACCCCACCGTCTCCATGTACGAGTTAAAGTGCATGTAACTTCCCTCCTGTGCCAGCTATGAAGACGCAAATACATTTGCGTCCAACGTTAACATGTCCTCTTTCAGACCTACCCTGAATGGGTTGGATAGTCCGTTCCTAAATATGCTATGCCAACGTCTTTTTGTAGTGCACTTTACATGTTTTTCAGCTCTGGCAAAGTAGGCCCTGAATTTCTGCCATCGAGCCTTTTTCTTCCTCCTGACTCTGAAAGCCTCAGCCCAGGCTGCCCAGGCTGCCCCCGTACCTGTGAACTCTGCCTTACTTCCAGCGCGGCCCACCACGCTTAGCTCAGCCTGCTGCCTGCCAAGACTGACTACAACCTTCGGGTTATCTGTTCCGCTCCTCGAAGATACATTCCTGCCTACTAGTTTCAGTAAACATCCCCCAGCTGCAGAGCCGAAGGGCCGGCCTGCCTGTCTCCGAACAAGTAATTCATAGCCTCTGTTACCATGCTCCCATGGAGGGCCCATGCCCCCACGCTTCTCATGCAGACACTCAGGCGCTTATACACGCACTCACAGTCAGTATAGAATAGCTTCTGCCCCAGAGACCTTTCCGCCCAGATAGCTCAGTTCCTAAACATCAGATATCAGATATGATAGAAGCACAAGTTGATCTGACATGTCAGACTTCTGTCTCTTTCCGTCAGTGTAAATGTCAAGCCCCCTGCACCCTCCAGTTTCACGCCAATCACACGTCATGCAGCTGCGCGCGCATCCAAGCTTCCGATTTCTGCTGACATTGCAACATTTCTGTTTAGTGCCACCCACATGTGACACCTACCTGTGACGTTTCTAAGCACACCTACAGTTACGCCTAGTCCACGCCTTCTGATTACGTACTAGTAACACGTGGATGCTGTTATCTTGTCTACTCTCAGCTGTTACGCCTACTACATTGCTTCCTATGATGTAAATTAAGTATATAAGCTATGTACTGTCAATAAAACATTGCTCTATCCCTTCCTGAACCCTGTGTGGTTGCAGGAACATGATATCCAATTCCGGAACGATTCCTTTATAAGGAATAAAACCCCTAAGAACTCTAACACCACGGACTCTGTCTTCTTTCTTTCCGATTGAGTTGTTATTGATTAAGTACTTACCTGCATAGAAATTAAGAGGGTAAATTAAATATTTACGACACGGGTCATCTTATATGACAACCACCAACACCCGAGAGATAATCCTTCCCAACACATGTATCCCATTTCCAAGACAGACACATCCCTACTGGACATTTTGCCATCACATCTGTGGGCTAGGGCTGATTCAGACGTAGGACGATGATTGACCCAGTACACGTGACAATACGACAAGATGCAACTTTACCGAAAGTACCGCAGTACAAGATATCGCCAGAGGGTGAGAAAGCACTGACCGAAATCATATACTCACTGGTAGAGGCAGGTGTAGTAGAAGAGGTAGTGAGCAATGTTTGTAACAGTCCTATTTTACCGATCATAAAGAGACAGGGAGAGGGAGATGGGAAAGCCTACCGCTTTATTATCGACCTGCAGGAGATAAACAAAATTGTAGTGCCACAGTACCCAGTAGTTTCTGACATCACCACCATCCTGACCCTAATTCCGTTCACTGCTACCACTTTCACAGTCATCGATCTCAAAAATGCCTTCTTCTCCATACCTATTCACCAAGACAGCTGCTACCTTTTCGTATTTACCCTAAGATCCCGCTCATATAGATTTTGTAGAGCACCCCAGGGGAACACAGAGAGCACAAGCATCTATAGCCAGGTGCTCAAAAGACAGTTGGACGCCGTACAATTGCCAGACGGGGTGGCGTTGACACAATATGTAGACGATATCTTTCTAGCAGCAGACACCACTCTAATAGTCTTCACGGCCACCATCCAACTACTACATTTCCTTGCAGAAAATGGTCTCAAGGTTTACCGAAAGAAATTGCAGTTCTCCAAACCACAGGTAACCTATTTAGGTCACCTCTTATCGAAAGAAGTGAGGTAACTCACACCCGACAGGATCCAGACAATACTAGACACTCCCGTTCCCAAAAATCAGAAACAAGTCCACTCTTTGATAGGTCTCACCTCATTCTGTCGACAATGGTTGCCGAACTTTAGCCTCATTGTTAAACCCCTTCTGTCCCTCCTAGCCAAAGACATCCCCTCACCTCTCCCCTGGACACCCGAATGCCAGTCAGCATTCAAAGAATTACGGGATGCCCTTTGTTCGGCACCTGTTCTAGGAACCCCAGACTACTCCAAACTATTCTTTCTCTACACACATGAAAGGGAGGGATGTGCATTATCCGTCTTAACACAGTCAATTAGTCACAAAAATCGCCCTTGTGAATATTTCTCTGCCACCCTCGACCCAGTAGCTAGACCGCTGCCAGCGTGCTTGCGCGCTATGGCAGCTGCAGCAGTGTCCATACGCCAGAGCGAAGGAATAGTGCTCTCCAACCCAATCACTGTGTTAGTGCCTCATGTAGTCGACACACTACTCAACCAGACCAAAACCCAACACTTGACTAGCACCCGACTAAAAGGATATGAGCTGACCCTGCTGGCACCACACATCACTCTGAAGTGATGCACCACTCTCAATCCAGACACATTGCTACCCCTACCCGAAAATGACCCTAGTGTAACTCCACTGCACGATTGCGTGACACTCACTGATGAACAAACAAAGAGTAGAGTGGATCTCAGAGACACTGCCCAAACCATTCTAGAAACAGCCCGCATTGCCCAACGATCCGCCCAAGCAGCAGAACTCATTGCCCTCACACGAGCATGCATTTTAGCAGCTGGCACGGCAGTAAACATCTACACCGACAGTCAATACGCCTTCGGGTGGTTCACCATTTTGGGCTCCT
This sequence comes from Lissotriton vulgaris, assembly GCF_964263255.1. Taxonomy (NCBI): domain Eukaryota; kingdom Metazoa; phylum Chordata; class Amphibia; order Caudata; family Salamandridae; genus Lissotriton; species Lissotriton vulgaris. The sequence continues at coordinate 104,140 of NW_028254002.1, forward strand.
GTGGAGAGAAAGAAGGTTCCTGACTTCACACAGCACACCCATCCTGCACGGAGATCTAGTCTCCGCCTTGACAGAAGCAGTCCTCCTCCCCAAGCAGCTAGCAGTGATTAAATGCCAAGCACATAAGAAAGTGACTGATCTCATTGGACAGGGAAATGCACTAGCCGACGTTACTGCCCGAGCCACAGCCAAGGACAGAACCACAACACAAATGTACGTGACCAAGTCACAAGCTGAACAATGGACTGACGCTAGAACAACTGTAAGGGACATACAAACGACAGGCACACAAGAAGAACTGACCGAGTGGGCACGGGTGGGACTAAAAGACGAGGAAGGCTGCTGGAGGACAAAAGACGGAAACAAATGGCTGCTACCCAATGCCTATCTGATCCCCATATTGACCATGGCACATTTACCGGTGCACATAGGATCTGCCCCCATGACCAAACTAATAACCAGAGTATGGCATAACGAAAGATAGCAGAATCGGCAAAACACCTAGTGCAACAATGCTTAGTCTGCCTGCAACACAACCCAGGGAAAGGGACAGTAGTACCACAGGGAGGGTTTGGAGTCACTGACCATCCCTTTGAAGTCCTCCAAATGGATTACATCCAACTAGAGAGGTGCCATGGTCTAAAATATGTTCTAGTGATTGTGTGCGCCTTCAGCAAATGGGTGAAGGCATACCCCACCCGCAACAACACCGCCTTAGCTACTGCAAAGGTGTTACTGAAGGAGTTCTTCCCCCGATATGGCCTTGGTAGAATTTTATAGAGCGACAATGGCCCCCACTTCATAGCAGGAGTCATACAGAACATGCTGAAGGGGTTGGGGGTGAAGCAAAAGTTCCATGCCGTCTTCCACCCCCAGTCAGCGGGCCTGGTAGAAAGACACAACGCCACACTAAAACTGAAACTTGCAAAGATAGTCGCCACAACCGGTTGAAATGGCCCGACGCACTCCCATTGGCATTGCTATCAATGCGTTCCACCCCAACCAAACACCGCCTGACCCCGTATGAGGTGGTCTTCGGCAGGCCTATGAACATTTGGGCGGCACCAAAACTAACCTCCATTAATGATGTCCCGGACATACTAATGTCCAATTATTTGTATTAATTGACGAACGAACTAACACATATCCACCAACAGGGGCAGCAAGCCATACCAGACGTTTACAGGGGCCCGGGACATGATATCAAGTTTGGAGATTTCGTGCTGACAAGAAATTTTCAGAGGACGAAGAGTCTGGAACCAGGGTGGACGGGCCCCTGGCAAGTATTGATCACCACCCGAACTGCCCTTCGAGTGGAAGGAAAAAGAAAGTGGCTGCACGCTCATCATTGTAAGAAAGTATCTCCAACACTGGCTACCCACGAAGAAGTGGACGTACAAGAAGAACTGCTGACCAAAGATTGACCGGCCCACAGTTGCTACCCAGAAACAGAGACACTTGAACTGGCAGAGTTTCCCGACTCCACCGTACCATCCAAGAAAGGGTACAACTTGAGATCGACAAAAGGAGGGCACTTCGACGAGCAGGCCACTAACTGAGTCAAAGGTCTCGGATCGGTAACTAAAATCTACAAATACGACCAGAAAAAGCACTAGACAAAAGTATGTGGTCCTGCCTGTCATTGAGCCCCTTGAAGATGATGGAAAAACCCGGATGTCCGAAGAACAACCACAAAGACTCCAAAACTGCCAAATTGCACAGCACAAAGAAAATCGCACTTGTAGCAGCATCTCTCACCTGTCTCTTGCTAATGGTCACAGTCTGGATCGTTGAAGAGAGTGCTCATGCTTACAGGACAATGTCACCCACTATGCAACCCACCACAAAGAAAGAACACTATCTGGTGTCACTGTCAACCCCAGAAGATAAGAAGATGGCCTATTCCCTGCTGATGAGGGGTAAATACCCCGAAACACGTGTACAGGGATGGCGAAGAAAGATACATCGCGGAATACAAAACTACACTGACCATAGTCCTTAGGGGCGATCCCGCTGGTGAGTGAGTGGTGTGCGACCCCACCCCCTTTTGAAATGTTTAAGCTCCCTCGAGCTGTGGGCTGACGAGCCTGGGACCCCGCACCTGCGCGCCTGTGTGGTACTAGACCTGGCAATATTTGGCAGCCACCGGCAACCCCAGAAGATAAGAAGATGGCCTATTCCCTGCTGATGAGGGGTAAATACCCCGAAACACGTGTACAGGGATGGCGAAGAAAGATACATCGCGGAATACAAAACTACACTGACCATAGTCCTTAGGGGCGATCCCGCTGGTGAGTGAGTGGTGTGCGACCCCACCCCCTTTTGAAATGTTTAAGCTCCCTCGAGCTGTGGGCTGACGAGCCTGGGACCCCGCACCTGCGCGCCTGTGTGGTACTAGACCTGGCAATATTTGGCAGCCACCGGCAACCCCAGAAGATAAGAAGATGGCCTATTCCCTGCTGATGAGGGCTAAATACCCCGAAACACGTGTACAGGGATGGCGAAGAAAGATACATCGCGGAATACAAAACTACACTGACCATAGTCCTTAGGGGCGATCCCGCTGGTGAGTGAGTGGTGTGCGACCCCACCCCCTTTTGAAATGTTTAAGCTCCCTCGAGCTGTGGGCTGACGAGCCTGGGACCCCGCACTTGCGCGCCTGTGTGGTACTAGACCTGGCAATATTTGGCAGCCACCGGCAACCCCAGAAGATAAGAAGATGGCCTATTCCCTGCTGATGAGGGGTAAATACCCCAAAACACGTGTACAGGGATGGCGAAGAAAGATACATCGCGGAATACAAAACTACACTGACCATAGTCCTTAGGGGTGATCCCGCTGGTGAGTGAGTGGTGTGCGACCCCACCCCCTTTTGAAATGTTTAAGCTCCCTCGAGCTGTGGGCTGACAAGCCTGGGACCCCGCACCTGCGCGCCTGTGTGGTACTAGACCTGGCAATATTTGGCAGCCACCGGCAACCCCAGAAGATAAGAAGATGGCCTATTCCCTGCTGATGAGGGGTAAATACCCCGAAACACGTGTACAGGGATGGCGAAGAAAGATACATCGCGGAATACAAAACTACACTGACCATAGTCCTTAGGGGCGATCCCGCTGGTGAGTGAGTGGTGTGCGACCCCACCCCCTTTTGGTGTCACTGTCACCATGTCTCCGAGAACGACGCAAAGAATTCTGGAATAATTCTTTCGTACAGCTATTGCACCAGCACAATCTTGCCGCAAATGCCACCAACTGTTGGGTCTGTGGGCTGCTACTTCATGCCACTGAACATTCCATTCCTTTCATCCCTTCACCCTTTTCTGTTCATGGATCCTGGCTCGCCTGGTTAATGCTCCTACAAGAGAGTTACAAAGACAATGCCACCTCCAATGAGACAATCAAACAATTCTACGAGTTCTGGCTGAACAAAACAGGAAGAACGACCGCTCCCTTTTGCCCTCACACCTCCAATGCAACCTTCCCAATGAACATCCCCTCCAAAGAGCGAGTAGAAATGCAAGTGTTCAACAACCCAGCCAGACCTACCTTTTCCTATCTGAAGAAAAGAACTTCCGCAACTCTGACAGTGGCCCTATCGGTGGTAAACGTCTCTGGCCTTGTCTGCATTGAAGGCCACGGGACAAAGATCATGGGTCACAGACCATGTCAAATAACAAGAACTCTGAACACTGCCGAGCCCCTTACATTTGTTGCATCACCCAACATGTACTTCATCTGTGGTACCAAAGCCTACACCTGGTTCCCAAAATGCTGGGGGGGCACATGCTACATTGCCTTTGTTCTGCCTCCAACCTACACAGCACCTGCAGAACACAACCGAAAAAGGCGTTCCAAAGACACAGACCAAGCGGACTCTGCCGCATCACAATTCCTCGAGGCAGCAAAAGGACTCGTCCCACTATGGGGTCTGATGGCAAACAGTTGAGCCATCAGGCACCTATCTCAAGCAATTGAAACAGCCTTAAATGTCACAGCTGGCATCCTTACCAACAACACTAACACAAAGTCCTGCGCACTCAAACAACATATATACAACAATGTGATAATACACAAAATCGGAAAGAAATCTGTCCAAAGTCGGTTCTTGGAGTTTCATGAGTATCCCCTTTTATTTGGTCAACAGATCATTGATAATTCACAGCCAGCCGACACGTGTTTTGTTGTAGGACTGTACACACACAGTTACTACAACTCTTCAGGGCTGGAAAAAATATAAAATAGATGACCTAAGTGACAAGCCTGCCTAAAAAGTTCAAGCGATAGATTTACCAAATGTATACGCAGAAGTGACATTTCTTATTCAGAAACACCTCATTATGAGGAACCCATAAATTACTTAAGTTCAATGGTCTACTGAGAGTTTGTGAGTGACCAAATCTTACTTATATTTCCAAAAAAGGTTGATTACATATATGCATCGTGGTAGAGAGTGAAAATTGACACCCGTGTCAAATCTAAACACATTAGATGATTGTACATAAAAAACATTATTATTTTTTTCTCTTGATAATTGTATCAATACACATTATAACTCAAGGTATTTCCCATGAACGTGACAAAGCGTAACAGATTATAAGCTACCTCAATGGCTGAATCCTCAGTAGTTAGGCTAATCATATATGACAGGTAGAGAAAAAGGAAGAAAAACGGAAAGGTCATGGTATTAGTAATCCATTATCCAATATTTGGGTACCCCCTATGGGACTTTAGGACAAACTAAAAGAGGTTCTTACCCCAACTCCGGTGATACTTCCAACCCGGAAGAGTAACCTCGTTGTGTGGTGAGAGCGGTATAGTAATCCCTGCAAAGTAATTAATGCCACAAATTCAGAGATAAAATAGCTAGGGGTACGTACGTCAAGTAAAACTTCAAATTATATGCAATTAAAATCTAGTTGAAGTACAGAAGACACTGGACCAGTGTTCATTTGAACAGACACGTCGAATAATAAACTATACAACTTAGGCGCGAATGTAACTCGTAGTTATTAGCCCCATCGTTATTGAGAAACTGCACAGTGCTTCATATGATACCAAACCATAATAAATATAAGGAAACACATCATCACAGGAGGTCGAAAAATGCCCCACAGCCTACAAAATTCTCCCATATTGTATCTTAACCATCAAGACCTCCGTAATCATACGTATCGTCTTACCCAATATCTGTTTAAAATAATCCAAAAAACGCCAGTTAATCTGCAATTTTACGCATTCCAATATACGGAAAATACATTATTTACAGCCAATATAAATTCCTTCAAAAGACACATGGGTACGTGTGGTATCTTTTTCTGTAAAATGGAGAAACATAACATTAGTCCGTATTGCCAAACGTAAGGAACGGTAAATAATTATGTTCAACAAGGATGTCGCGAAAGTCAATTAAACTTTCTACAAGGGATCGAGAAATTACCTGCGGCCGAATCGCCCTCGCTTCACTGGAGTCTATTACCCGGAAGTGACTCAGGCCCGACTCGGAAGCGGATATAAATCCGGTCGCATGTCCAGAGTCTAGACCGCTGAACCGATAAGGTGTAATGCCCAATTAGTCTAACTGTCCGTAAGTAAATCCATAAGTCTACCCCATAATGCTCATGGCCACATTTGATGTGGTTGCACTATATACCAACATTGGCTCAGAATTGGGATTACAAGCAGTAACACATATGTTAAGTACACGACCAGCCACTGAGTGGCTACAAAATGAAATGCTAATTAGAATGATGCAAATTATTCTATATAACAACTTTTTCTTATTTGAGTGAAATTGATACAAACAAATCAGGGGGGTAGCAGTGGGGTCTAAATTTTCCCCCTCTTTTGCTTGCCTGTTTATGGGTTGCTAGGAGAAAGATTGGATTTGGGGGGACAGAGGAAGCAAATGGACTGACAAGATCATTTATTGGGGCAGATACATCGACGATTGTCTCCTACTGTGGGCTGGTACACTTAATGAACTGCTGGAGTTTTTGGAATATATGAATAACAATCTATATGGGATACAATTTACCATGGAATCAAGCAGCACACACATCTCCTTCCTAGATATAGAATTATACACTGAGGGAGACAAATTAAAGAGCCGACTATTTAGGAAAAATACTGCATGTAACTCTATCTTACACGCCGACAGCTCTCACCAAATACACCAGATCAGTGCCATACCTTATGGGGAGTTTGTCAGAGCCAGGCGAAATTGTAGCGAGGAATGTGAGTTCTATACTTGTATTGAGGACATGAATCAACGTTTTGAGAAGAGAGGTTATTCCCCTACTGTTCTCAGAAAAGCCAAAAACAGGATTAAGAGGGTTAAGAGGGAAGATACACTAAAACCAAAACCCACTCCTAATGAGAGAAAAGACAACATTCGAATGGTTACAGATTTCAATGAGCTTAGTCATGTCCTTCGCAGAAGCCTCAAAAGACATTGGGGGATTCTTGCGGCGGATAAGACATTGACCCCCCATATCACCAGACAACCACAAATTTCATTCAGGAGAGGCAGGACTCTACGCAATAGACTCAGCCCTACAGTACCCAAGATAGGAAATATACTGTGAGAAGTTGGCCTGGTATATAATGCTCACTAATTCTTAGTGATCACTTTGTACCATGCCAAGCAACCCTTATGATGATGGTTGTAATTCAACCTTGTAGACCAGTTATCCTAGTGGTAACGTGGACAAAGCAGTCTTAGGCTAAACTCTGAAAGGCATGTGAAGCCAGCTGTTATACCATACACAACCCCCTTGAATACCAAATGAAAGGGACACCACACAGATATATATTGAAAATATATATTGATTTATTAACTATAAAATCCCCTGGACTCTTTATGAGCACAGAAGCACAAGCGTTAAATCACAAGACAGTTTACAAATACACAAAAGTTGCACAATATGGATGAGCCCTAGGGGCCACCTAAACCATATACTAAATAAGTGGTATAAGGGATACCAGGAGGAAAGTGAAGAGGCCTAGGGCCTTGGGAATCGCTGGAGCTATTCGAGACTGGAGTTAGCTAAGTCGGGAAAGGCCCACGGGACTCGGGTGCAGTGTCCAAAGTGCACGCACTTCTCAATACAAAGTCTATGGTGCGTAAAAAGCACAAAGTTAGAAAGTTAGGAACCTTCCGAGTGACCTACGGAGCTGAAACTTAAAACACAGGCCCTTGGGATGTGTACCAGTGCAGGAGCACCGGCGGAGCTGAGTTACCTCACCCACAGGAAGCGGGTGCACAGGGTCGAAGATGTGTCGGGTTTCGTCACGCTGGTCGATGGTGCTTGGAGCAGGAGATGCTGCAGGCGGCTCGATGAGAAGAGTTCCGGTGGATCCAAGGGTGGATCTGTAGATGTGAAGACCTGAAAGCAGAGGGGACAGTGTTCAAAGTCACTAGCCAGTGACTGCCGTGGAACCAGAGTGGAACCAGGTGATGTCGGGTGCAAACAGGCGTTGTCGGGTAGCTTCTTTCTGCAGCCACGTGGATACCCGGGGTCGAGGACGTCCAGGAGTCGGTCACGAGCTGTCCCACGTAGGCTTCTCGCTGTTGGCGGTGTCGGCGACCTGATCGGAGCAAACAGGCCTTGGCAAATGCAAGCCACGCAGAAGTTGAAAGATGCTGTTCACTCGGACCAGCAAGGTCAGAGCGGGTGCTCCTTTTCACAGGAGCTTGGGTAGGTCTGGAGCAACCAGACCTGCTGTTTAAATCTTCGGGTTCGTCGCCAAGATGGCCGCTGGCCGCGTGGCTAGTGGCCGGGATGGCGCGTCGAGTGGCACAATGCAAAAGGGCCCCACGCAGATCGTGGAGATGCTGGAGGGCTGATCTTCGGTGCAAGGGCTGCTCGGTGGTGGGGGTTCTCAATCCCCAAAGCACAACGTCGAGGATGCCTCAGAAGCTGCGCAGTCAGCTTTTCGGGTGTCTTTCAAGAGGTCCGGTCCCACGTCACTCGGTGCCTCCACGGGTCCCTTCTTTGCAGGGACTGTGGATCGGGCTCTGAGAGGTCTGGGAATCTGGTTCTTGTCGGGCTCTGGGCTCGGGCTCCGGCGGGAGGCGGCGGCAAAGCAGACGTCGAGTTGCTGGTTGGTACCTGTGTTCACAGGGTGGTCACTCCTTGGCCACAAGGGAGATTCTTCTTCAGTCTTCTGTGCAGCAGAATGTCGAAGTCCAGTCTTCTTCTTAGTTTTAAGTTGATTTCGGGATGATCTGCTGTGCAATGGCACTGCTCCCCCTCTTATTCCAATCTAGGGGGTGGATCACCTACTAGGTCCCTCCTCTGGGAGGAACCAGGAAGGGGGGCGGTTACACCCCCTTTCCTTTGTCCAGCTCCGCGCCAGGACTGGGGCTGGAAGGCCCCAGAACCGGTTTGGGCTGGCCTATGCACGGGGACACCTTGTGTGCCCCGGGCATGTCTGATTCTATTCAGCCCTGTCCTACCCAATACACAAAATCCTGTCTGGGGTGGTGCTCGCACCTCCCAAGGCAGGAAACCCTTTGTCCAGGCCACCATCTGCCGAGTTTCGGTCAGCAGCAGGAGGCCAGACTTGTGTCTGTGGTGGCAGCGTCCATTTTGTGAAGCTGAGGCTCTGTTTAACTTTAACCGGGGTTAAGGCTACACACATGTCGTGTCCCTCTAGAAGGGTGGAATGCTATCCCCGTCGCCAGAATTGGCGAGGGGATAGTATTCCAATTCGTATGACACCTTACTCGACATGTTTTGATAAAGCCAAACCAAAGATAGCATTTAACCGCGAGGATTATAATGCACTTAAGAGTATATGGTATGGCAATATCCCGGAACAGCTTAGGGAGTTGTTCCCGACAGCTGCAGACAGGCTCAGCTCATGCTAGAGCACCATCTCACATATTTCCAAGCACTCTGCCTCCAGGATTGATGAGGCCTTCCATAGGAGTGGCTGATAGGAACATATGTGTCCAGTTTAGGGTTAGGCACAGACATACTGTACCTAAGTAAGAGGTGGTTACACCGACTTACCCCAGCTGAGTGATCAGCCAGTTGTGTCAAATATGGAAGCCAGGCCAGGGGTGGCATAATACATGCTGCAGCCCCTGGTAGGCCTTGGATACACCTATGCCCTGGGCACCTAGGGTGCACTTATACAGGGGCTCATAAGGTGAACCAGTTCCAATTCGTAATGCACCTAGAGTGCATTGGCAGTAATTTAGAGAGAGAACAGCAGGCTGTGGGTCTGATTAGCAGGCCCACAGCCACATTAAGTCAGAAACCAGTGAAGCAAAAAGCAAAAATTTGGGGTGACCATAGGATAGCAGACCCTACTCTCCTACATAACCCCCCCCCCCAAACGCAGGGACATTAGACTAACCTTGACCAGTTGTGTCTTCATGTTCTAAGTGGAAGTACCTGGAGAGACCATCTGCGTTGCCATGGTCAGTCCCTGGGCGGTGCTCCACTGTAAAGTCCATCCCCTGTAGGGAAATGGACCACCTGAGTAGTTTGGGGTTTTCACCCTTCATCTGATTAAGCCATAGGAGGGGCTTATGGTCGGTCTGAATCTTGAAGTGAGTACCAAATAAGTATGGCCTCAACTTCTTCAGGGCCCACACCACAGCAAAGGCCTCCCTCTCTATAGCTGACCAACGTTTCTCTCTGGGGGTCAGCCTTCTGCTAATGAAAGCAATGGGCTGGTCCTGGCCATCTACATTAAGCTGTGAAAGCACTGCTCCCACTCCCAACTCAGAAGCATCTGTTTGGACAATGAACTCTCTTGAGTAGTCAGGACTCTTCAGGATAGGTGCAGAGCACATGGCCTTCTTCAGGTCATCAAATGCCTTTTGACAGATTTCTGTCCACTGAACCTTTTTGGGCATCTTCTTGGATGTCAGATCATTAAGAGGAGTCACAATGGACCCATAGTTCTTAACAAACTTCCTGTAGTACCCAGTCAGGCCCAAGAAAGCTCTGACCTGAGTCTGGGTAGTTGGAGGGGACCAGTCCTTGATGGTCTGGATCTTACTCTCCAGTGGTTGAACTTGGCCTCCACCTACAAGGTGGCCCAGGTATACAACCTTGCTCTGCCCTATCTGGCACTTTGTTGCCTTGATAGTGAGGCCTGCGTTCTGCAGAGCCTCGAGCACTTCCTTCAGGTGGATCAGGTGATCCTCCCAGGTGGAGCTAAAGACAGCAATATCGTCCAGATAAGCTGCACAAAAGTCATCCAACCCAGTGAGGACTTGGTTCACCAACCTTTGGAAGGTGGCAGGTGCATTTTTCAAACCAAAGGGCATCACCACAAACTGATAATGCCCACTAGGGGTAGAAAATGCTGTTTTGGCTTTAGACTCCTCAGCTAACCTGATTTGCCAGTAGCCAGCTGTCAAGTCAAATGTGCTCAAATATTTGGCAGAAGCCAACTTGTCAATGAGCTCATCTGCCCTTGGAATAGGGTGTGCATCTGTCCTGGTGACAGCATTGAGTCCTCTGTAATCCACACAGAACCTCATCTCTCTCTTACCATCTTTGGTGTGAGGTTTGGGGACCAGAACCACTGGGCTAGCCCAGGGGCTCTCTGAAGGCTCAATGACACCTAATTCCAGCATCTTTTGCACCTCAGTCTTTATACAGTCCCTGACGTGGTCAGGTTGCCTGTAAATCTTGCTCTTTACAGGAAGACTGTCACCAGTGTCCACCACATGTGTACACCAGTTAGTCTGACTGGGTGTCAAGGAGAACATATGCCCGTATGCCTGTAGAACTTGTCTGCAGTCATGTTGCTGATGTTCAGTGAGGCTGCCACCTAAGGCCACACCATCAACTGAGCCATCCTCAGGGTTCTGAGTGAGCAGGTCTGGGAGAGGGTCACTCTCTTCCTCCTGTCCCTCATCTGTAGCCATGAGCAAGCCCATGTCTGCCCTGCTGACATATGCCTTCAATCTGTTCACATGGAGCACCATGTGGGGGCTCCTGGGAGTTCCTAGGTCCACCAAGTAGGTAACCTCTCCCTTCTTTTCCAGAATTGTATGGGGTCCAGACCATTTGTCTTGGAGTGCTGCTGGGGCCACTGGCTCCAACACCCATACCTTCTGTCCAGGCTGAAATTCAACAAGGACAGCCTTTTGGTCATGCCAAGCTTTTTGTAATTCTTGGCTAGCCTCAAGGTTTTTAGATGCCTTTTCCATGTACTCTGCCATCCTGGAGCGGAGACCAAGTACATAGTCCACTATGTCCTGTTTAGGCTTTTTGAGAGGTAACTCCCATCCTTCCTTTACAAGACACAGGGGTCCTCTTACAGGGTGCCCAAACAACAATTCAAAGGGGCTGAAGCCAACCCCCTTTTGAGGGACCTCTCTGTAAGCGAACAAAAGGCAGGGCAGAAGGATGTCCCATCTTCGCCTGGGCTTTTCAGGTAATCCTTTAATCATGCCCTTTAGGGTCTTGTTAAATCTCTCAACAAGCCCATTGCATTGTGGGTGATAAGGAGTGGTGAACTTGTAGTTTACACCACATTCCTTCCACATAGCTGTCAAATATCCAGACATGAAGTTGGTACCTCTATCTGATATTACCTCCTTAGGAAACCCCACTCTGGAGAAAACTCCAAGTAGGGCCCTGGCCACAACAGGAGCTGTTGTGGTCCTAAGGGGAATTGCCTCTGGGTACCTGGTGGCATGATCCACTACCACCAGTATGAATCTGTGCCCAGATGCTGTAGGGGGATCCATTGGACCAACAATATCAATCCCCACTCTCTCAAAGGGAACCCCCACCACAGGTAGTGGTATCAGGGGGATCTTTGTTGTTCCACCTGCTTTACCACTGGCTTGGCAGGTTTCACAGGAGCGACAAAACTCCTTGGTGTCTTCAGACATGTGAGGCCAGTGAAAGTGAGGGACAAGCCTGTCCCAAGTCTTGTTCTGGCCTAGGTGTCCTGCTAAAGGAATATCATGGGCCAAGGTGAGTAGGAAGCCCCTAAATTGCAGAGGTATAACCAACCTCCTGGTAGCACCAGGCTTGGGGTCTCTAGCCTCTGAATAAAGGAGTCCATCGTCCCAATATACTTTATGGGCACCTTGAGCATTCCCAGCAGCCTCAGCAGCAGCCTGCTGTCTGAGGGGTTCAAGAGAAGGACAGGTTAACTGAGCCTGCCCCAAGTCTGCCCTAGAAGGTCCCCCTGTCCCCAGAAACTCAACCTGATCAGGTTCAAGTTCTTCAGGGACAGTTCCTTCAGGGGTCTCAAGATCAGTTTCCTGTGAAGCCTGATCCTCACTTGTAGGCAGTTGGGAAGGCACAGCCTTAACCCTCCTGTTCTTCTTCTTGGGAGGTACTTGGTCCATTGTTCCAGGATCCAAGACCTGAGGTTCAGAGAGGCACTTTTTGGCCTGTGACCTGGTCACAGCAAGGACATGTGATGATATCCCTAACATCTCTGCATGAGTCCTGTACTCAACTTCTGACCATAGAGAGTTCTCCAGGTCATTGCCCAACAAACATTCTACTGGGAGATCAGCACTAACCACAACTTTCTTTAGGCCAGTTACCCCTCCCCAGGAAAAGTTAACAAGTGCCACACTATGTGTAGTAGTGACATTGCTGGCATTGGTCACCAGGTAATCATCGCCTGGCATGTATTGTCCAGGGTCCACAAAGTTAGGTGTCACCATAGTGACACTGGCACATGTGTCCCTGTAAGCTTGAGCCACTTTGTTGTTAATCAAAGGCGTCTGTCTGTATTTGCCCAGATTACTGGGACTTATGTCAGGGACCAAATCCAGGTCCCCTTCACAAACCAAAACAGCCTGTGTAAGAGTTCTGACTAGGTCAGAATCTCCTCCAGTTCCCAAAGTGATCCCCACTAAACCCTTGGCTTGAGGACCAGCACTGCTAACTGTACTAGTGGGTGCAGGTGCCTTAGGGGCTGCAGTGCTGGGGGCTCCACCCTTTTTACACTCACTTGTCCAGTGAGAGGTGTTCTTACAAGTTTTACACCAGGGTTTCTTCTGACCTTCTTTCTTCTTCCTCTTGGAAGTTTGGGACCCACCCTCTGTCTCAGTTTGGGGCCCTGTTGAAGACTTCTGGTCTTTAGTTTTCTGCTCCCCACCCTTCTGGTCTGTTTTCTTCTGGTCACCACCCTGGTTCTGGTTCTGGTTCTTTTGCTTAACTCTGGTTCTTACCCATTTATCTGCCCTCTTTCCCAATTCTTGGGGAGAGGTCAAATCTGAGTCAACCAAATGTTGATGCAACTGCTGGTTCTGACAATTATTTAAAATTTGTTCTCTCATCAGCAAATTGTACAATCCTTCATAGTCTGTAACCTTGCTTCCCAGCAACCATCCCTCCAGAGCCTTAGTGGCACACTCAACAAATTCAGACCAGTCCTGAGTCTGTGTCTTCTGGGTATCTCTGAACATTAACCTGTACTGTTCAGTGGTTAAGCCTAACCCATCAATCAGAGCACTCTTCAGGACCAGGTAGTTTCTAGAATCCCCATCACTAACTGTGAGGAGTCTGTCTCGGCCTCTACCTTCAAAGGAGAGCCACAAGATTTCTGCCCACTGCTCCTGAGGGATCTGCTGTACTCTGCAGGCTCTCTCCATTGCAGTAATCCATTTATGGATATCATCCCCAGCTTTGTAGGGGGGCACAATCTTACTCAGGTTTCTATTATCAAAAGACCTGTCTTTATCCTTGTGGATATTGCTGCCACCAGTGGGTTCTATTACCCCACTCTCTCTAGGCTGTCTTGCTCTAGCAAGTTTCTCCTTAGCCAGGGCAACCTCTAACTCTTGCCTCTGGATCCTAAGCTCAGCCTCTCTCATCTTGGCCTCATGTTCCCTTCTCTGAGGGCTAGTCATCTCCTTTCTGGAGTGACCATGAGAGCCTCTAGAGACATGGGAGGTATTGGATTCACCTGAGTGATGCCTTCTCCTCCTATGGCCCTGGTTAAGTCCACCTGAGGGTCTGAATGGGTTGTTACCTGATTCATTCCCAAGTTGACTTAAGTTAGCCTGGTTCAGTCTACTGACCAGCACCTGACTATCTCTGTCATCATCTGACTCACTGCTTTCCACCTCCTCCTCCTCTTCTTCTTCTTCCTCTTCATCTACCTGAGGAGCTCCAGTGGTGGAGGCATCCTCATCTACCAGGATGATAGGGGCAGGGGTGTCTACAGTGTCATCCTCTGAAGGATGGCCTCCTTCAGCATTCCCTGTGGGGTTTGCTTTAGAGGTCTTTAGAGCCTCAGACTGATCCAAGAGCTCTCTTAGGTGGTCTGTAGTAGGGGAAGGCCCTGTCTTCAGACCCCTTAAGACACAAAGCTGTCTTAATTCCTTAAAAGGAAAAATAGCAAACTGGGATGGTGCCCTTGGAGGGTCACTCTCAACAGGAGTAAGTCCACTGGACCCCTCTGTTCCAGACATTGCTCTAGTGTGGGTGGATGTGTTGCAATCTACCTACACTGGTGTTTACCTACTAAACCTATCTAGTAGTTGTAGCTAGGGTGTGCTATTCCCTTTGCTCTACAACAACTAAGTTCAGTAGAACTTAAGTATACTAGTCTTGTTTTATATGTACCTAGCAGGTACCTGTGTGATCTTTCAGATGATAATCTCAAAGATTGTAATGGTAAAACAACAGCAAGCTCAGATCCCAATCCGCTGCTCATCAATGTGAGAAGTTGGCCTGGTATATAATGCTCACTAATTCTTAGTGATCACTTTGTACCATGCCAAGCAACCCTTATGATGATGGTTGTAATTCAACCTTGTAGACCAGTTATCCTAGTGGTAACGTGGACAAAGCAGTCTTAGGCTAAACCATATACTAAATAAGTGGTATAAGGGATACCAGGAGGAAAGTGAAGAGGCCTAGGGCCTTGGGAATCGCTGGAGCTATTCGAGACTGGAGTTAGCTAAGTCGGGAAAGGCCCACGGGACTCGGGTGCAGTGTCCAAAGTGCACGCACTTCTCAATACAAAGTCTATGGTGCGTAAAAAGCACAAAGTTAGAAAGTTAGGAACCTTCCGAGTGACCTACGGAGCTGAAACTTAAAACACAGGCCCTTGGGATGTGTACCAGTGCAGGAGCACCGGCGGAGCTGAGTTACCTCACCCACAGGAAGCGGGTGCACAGGGTCGAAGATGTGTCGGGTTTCGTCACGCTGGTCGATGGTGCTTGGAGCAGGAGATGCTGCAGGCGGCTCGATGAGAAGAGTTCCGGTGGATCCAAGGGTGGATCTGTAGATGTGAAGACCTGAAAGCAGAGGGGACAGTGTTCAAAGTCACTAGCCAGTGACTGCCGTGGAACCAGAGTGGAACCAGGTGATGTCGGGTGCAAACAGGCGTTGTCGGGTAGCTTCTTTCTGCAGCCACGTGGATACCCGGGGTCGAGGACGTCCAGGAGTCGGTCACGAGCTGTCCCACGTAGGCTTCTCGCTGTTGGCGGTGTCGGCGACCTGATCGGAGCAAACAGGCCTTGGCAAATGCAAGCCACGCAGAAGTTGAAAGATGCTGTTCACTCAGACCAGCAAGGTCAGAGCGGGTGCTCCTTTTCACAGGAGCTTGGGTAGGTCTGGAGCAACCAGACCTGCTGTTTAAATCTTCGGGTTCGTCGCCAAGATGGCCGCTGGCCGCGTGGCTAGTGGCCGGGATGGCGCGTCGAGTGGCACAATGCAAAAGGGCCCCACGCAGATCGTGGAGATGCTGGAGGGCTGATCTTCGGTGCAAGGGCTGCTCGGTGGTGGGGGTTCTCAATCCCCAAAGCACAACGTCGAGGATGCCTCAGAAGCTGCGCAGTCAGCTTTTCGGGTGTCTTTCAAGAGGTCCGGTCCCACGTCACTCGGTGCCTCCACGGGTCCCTTCTTTGCAGGGACTGTGGATCGGGCTCTGAGAGGTCTGGGAATCTGGTTCTTGTCGGGCTCTGGGCTCGGGCTCCGGCGGGAGGCGGCGGCAAAGCAGACGTCGAGTTGCTGGTTGGTACCTGTGTTCACAGGGTGGTCACTCCTTGGCCACAAGGGAGATTCTTCTTCAGTCTTCTGTGCAGCAGAATGTCGAAGTCCAGTCTTCTTCTTAGTTTTAAGTTGATTTCGGGATGATCTGCTGTGCAATGGCACTGCTCCCCCTCTTATTCCAATCTAGGGGGTGGATCACCTTCTAGGTCCCTCCTCTGGGAGGAACCAGGAAGGGGGGCGGTTACACCCCCTTTCCTTTGTCCAGCTCCGCGCCAGGACTGGGGCTGGAAGGCCCCAGAACCGGTTTGGGCTGGCCTATGCACGGGGACACCTTGTGTGCCCCGGGCATGTCTGATTCTATTCAGCCCTGTCCTACCCAATACACAAAATCCTGTCTGGGGTGGTGCTCGCACCTCCCAAGGCAGGAAACCCTTTGTCCAGGCCACCATCTGCCGAGTTTCGGTCAGCAGCAGGAGGCCAGACTTGTGTCTGTGGTGGCAGCGTCCATTTTGTGAAGCTGAGGCTCTGTTTAACTTTAACCGGGGTTAAGGCTACACACATGTCGTGTCCCTCTAGAAGGGTGGAATGCTATCCCCGTCGCCAGAATTGGCGAGGGGATAGTATTCCAATTCGTATGACACCTTACTCGACATGTTTTGATAAAGCCAAACCAAAGATAGCATTTAACCGCGAGGATTATAATGCACTTAAGAGTATATGGTATGGCAATATCCCGGAACAGCTTAGGGAGTTGTTCCCGACAGCTGCAGACAGGCTCAGCTCATGCTAGAGCACCATCTCACATATTTCCAAGCACTCTGCCTCCAGGATTGATGAGGCCTTCCATAGGAGTGGCTGATAGGAACATATGTGTCCAGTTTAGGGTTAGGCACAGACATACTGTACCTAAGTAAGAGGTGGTTACACCGACTTACCCCAGCTGAGTGATCAGCCAGTTGTGTCAAATATGGAGGCCAGGCCAGGGGTGGCATAATACATGCTGCAGCCCCTGGTAGGCCTTGGATACACCTATGCCCTGGGCACCTAGGGTGCACTTATACAGGGGCTCATATGGTGAACCAGTTCCAATTCGTAATGCACCTAGAGTGCATTGGCAGTAATTTAGAGAGAGAACAGCAGGCTGTGGGTCTGATTAGCAGGCCCACAGCCACATTAAGTCAGAAACCAGTGAAGCAAAAAGCAAAAATTTGGGGTGACCATAGGATAGCAGACCCTACTCTCCTACATATACACTCCTGGTTGAGTTCTATAAACATGGGTTTCTTTAAATGTGGGTTCTGGGGGGTATGCCGGTGGGCCAAACACAAGACGAAAAGTTTTAAGGGCTGTGACAACAAAACCTATGATATTCGGACGAATATCAACTGCTTGACTAAATTTGTGGTCTACATTATCGAATGTAAATGTGGACTACAATACGTAGGAAGTACGATCAGGAGCCTGAAAGATAGAATTGGGGAACATGTTAGAGCCTTGCTACAACAAGATGCTAGATATCCAGTAGCGATTCATGCCAGCATATACCTGGCCCAAGGTCCCAAAAAAGAATTTGCTTTCTTTGGAATAGGCCATATTCCTATAAATATCAGAGGTGGAAATAGGGAGTTGCGCCTTAGGCGCACAGAAGCATTCTGGATCATGAGGCTTCAAACAGTTGGGCGGGGACTCAACTGTGACCCAGAGATGCAATTCTTCCTTGGTGAGTAACACCTTGATGTTAGGTTGGCCGAGATAGAATAGCTTTTACTGATATAGGACTATTATTACATATGATCAGTAGCTTTTCTTCACTTGTTTAACAACGGGTTTCAAGAATATTTCCCAGGGTTGTGGACCAGGATGCAGTATAGTAAATGAAACATAACATGTATGGATCACGTAAAGTATATCTTGTAAACTCTTACGTGGATTCATAACTTTATTAATTCTGTCACATTACATGTATGGACGTGCTTTTATTACATTATTAGGCAAACCCGACCGTATAATATAAACTTATTCCATGTTTTTGGACCCTTTTAGTCTTGTTGTCTTCTCATATGGTATTAATAGATTGATGAACCACTTTCCTTCCTTTACGTTAGCCTCTTTTCCTGCCTTAATGATAGCTTGGTGTCTTCATTATGCTCAATATTTGATTTTATTGCGGGCTATTAGGGGTTTTACCGCTCAGTCGTTTGTAATCCTCCAAATAGGAAAGGTAGAACCAAATTCGGCAATTCGAGATCATACGCGGACTAGTTAGTTGTTGGTCACGCGTACGGACATTAACTCATTGATATTCTCACATGGTGTTCGCCACATTATGGGGTAGACTTATGGACTTACTTACGGACAGTTAGACTAATTGGGCATTACACCTTATCGGTTCAGCGGTCTAGACTCTGGACATGCGACCGGATTTATATCCGCTTCCGAGTCGGGCCTGAGTCACTTCCGGGTAATAGAAGCCAGTGAAGCGAGGGCGATTCGGCCGCAGGTAATTTCCCGTACCCTCGTAGAAAGTTTAATTTACCCTGTAGCAGGGTTTCCGTTCTCCCACAGAACTGTGCACAGAGATCTAGAACCTGGGTGAGTTAGGTGACCCAAAACTCACCTTAGTATCAGAAATCCCCTTACCAAGCTAGCTACAGTGTCTCATTGGTCCTAACAACTTCTCAGTGACTTAGACAATCCAGAACATGAACTTAGGGTACCTCAGGTATCGTGGAACACATGAACACTCTTTCGCTCTATAATCATTTCAAACAAAAACTGGGAGTCAAAGAACACACGTGCAAGTTTGAAATATTTATTTTTCAATACAAGGTTCTCAAACGCCGTATCTTATATAATACCAGCATACATATTATAAAAATCAGAGTTATCAGCATAGTCACTAATCCATAGTAAGCAAAAGGTGATAGCATATTATAATACAAATTCTATAGAAATCTGTATCACCTATATTTCGCGCACCCTATTTAGCATACTAGATTATATCTAAGAAGGTCTCATTTGGGTTTTTAGCAGGGCGGGCCGATACCTCTAATGTTCAGTAGGAGAAGATCACATCAACAGCTACCAGCTCTCTGCATGCGAAGCATCAAGTGTGTTGATTCATTCCCTGTAACTCTATCTTAAACCCGCGTAGAGCCCAATATTGGCAGCAACATTATTTGTGTTTTGTCTAATGTGGTGCGAGGATCAGGTCTCCAGCAACCTTGTGTTAGGTTATTCTTAGAGGTTGCAGTTCTCAGTGTGCAGACATTTGTACCAAGTGTACCAAGCACGACTGATATCAGAGCAATAACATATTATTCTCAAATAATTCACATCTTTCGTCTAGGTTGAAAGCTACAATAACAATTAGGTGTCGTGTGCAAACTGAAGCCGAAGGAAAATATGGTGTTTAAACATTTAATAAACTCATGCTAACTTAACACAATATATAGAAACGCAGTAACCATATGACACCCCCCCCAATGATCCGAGGATGGTTAAAAAAGGATGAAAATATAAGCCAATACTATATGAGAGGCAAAACATGAAAGCAAAGTTCAACAATATTGAGCCAAGCTAAATGTATGTAAATGTATATATGTTTTCAATAATAAAAAAAATGTATGAATGCCTATAGTGGCCACACAAAAGATATAAAAATTCGAACTTAAGGCCAACTACCAGTCCAGAGGCCTAGAACAAATGTAAGTCGAATGTTCGTAATAAAAAAGGCACCATTCAGAATTACTAAAGTCACGTGCCATAATAATGAAAGTCTTCAAAGTCACTCATGGGTTGAATGAATATGCAAAATAGGTAGCTACAGCTTCCAACATGAAATCACTGTCATCATCCGAAAACAGTTCAGCCATCCAATTAAGCAATGGGAAAGAACATACGTGCTCTTCCAGCACCGAATCCTCTAGCAACATCAGAGGACAACTCAGTGGGTTCTCGAGAACGCTATGTGCCAGAAAGTCATGCGCCGCTGCGGATATGTCCCACTGACCCATTAGTCCATGCATCGCTGCCACGGCCATAACCCTTTCGCCAGAACAAACCAACTCGTGAGCAACTAGGGGGCTCATTAGCTGATCAAAATCGACGTCAGGAGAAGTCGGTAAGCAGAGACACAAATCAATGGCCCAGTCGAAATCACAGCTCAGGCAATGAAACACAGGCTGGACACATGTGAAAAAGGAAAATCGGAACGATAATCCAAAAGCTGTGCTTAAAGTCGCAAGCGGTAAGGAGCCATAGTATTCAAGCATCCGGTTGCGAAACTGCATCAGTATGGGCTGAGCGTTTCCTTGCGCAGGATGGGCATCCATGTTTTATAAAGCAAAATATCACCAGAACTCCTGCAGCCAAAGCCAGCAAAACAGGGAATCCGCCAAACAAGCTTGCGAATATAGAATGAAAGAACGCAGGGATAATACCAAATACTTTTTCAAATGCAGTCACGAGACCACTGCTAACCAATTTAAAAAAATGTGCTAGGCCAGTTGTGGAGGAGGCATTGAAGATTTGATGAACTAGCTCACAGAAATGAAACGGCAAATCAGTATTTAAAAGTGCCTGCACCTCTGTGCGTGTGTTAGCTATGTGAAGGACATAAGTTTCGCGGCCCGAGCTCAGGGCCACTTCTTTCTGAGACAATAGTGCTCTTATTCAGCTCAAACCATTGAACTTCGCTCTCAAGGTTGGTATTCGGGGCCAAATAGAAACATCTGAATTCCCATGCGTGGGTGGATATAACACGTTCTTGCAACACATCACACGTTCTGATACAGTAACCACGTAGGCGATACCGACCATTAACCCACAACACATTTCGTTATTCAAAAGTAAATAACTACCGTTAGACAATAAAGTGAATGTGGGAACTATTGCAGGAACCGGTGTGCCTTTCAAAACACAGGCTAAATTAGGCTTGTCCTGATTACAAGAACCATGCAACTGGATGTGTCTGCATATTAGTGAGCGGTCAGGCGACTGTGTACATTCTTCACCATTCAGATTCACTTCATTTCCCTCCTTAAGACATCTATATGTGTACGATAAAGACCATGTCTCATGGAGGAAAGCACTGCCTAATGGTTCATATCGCCCTATAGCAATATATCGCATACAATTTGTAAATTTATACATAGCAAAAGGCAAGGTAATAATACCATGGATAAGCCATGTAGCAGCAGTAACCTCAGCCACAGAAAAGGGCAAGGATTCTAATTTTTCAATGTGTAACATAGAAAATGATGTATCTTGCATGGAAAGCATGCGCTGTTTTTCAGTCAAATTAAATGGGGCAAACAGTGATGAGACGTTCATATAACTCCAAGGCACTCGACCAGCCTTCAGAGTCTGCAGTGTCCAAGCAAACTGCATTACAGAACGCAATTGATTTTGAGCATGATACAATACGGACACTTCATCATGTACAATGTCAACAACAGAAGAAACAATATTGTTCAACGTGTAAATTCGGGAAGAAAGCGTGTTAATACTGTTATTGACAACTGCAAGCACTTTTTCTAAATTTGCTTGATCAATTGCTCTTAGGCGCTTAGCAGCCTCAATTTGAGAAACTTTCCAAATTTCATTGTAAATCGCATAAAGCCATTGTTTAGATCTACCTTTAGCTGGGCCTTTTATAAAATCGTTCAAATCCACATTTTCAGTTAATTGAGACAGATGTAGTTTAACTGCAGCTAACGTGGAATGTTGTAACCAATTCTGACACAGTTTCCCTACAGAGTAAGTGGTGACAGTATAATCAGTTTCAAAACGGGGATCTGGTCGCACTTGTGTGAACCCTTCAGCCAACCCCAGAAATCGACGTTGGCAAGAATCAGAACTCTTTTGCCACAACAGCCAACCTTTTGGATCCAAGCTGGACACATTAAAGGACGAATTGTGTATTAGAGACTGTATCTCATGAATAGACAAATCAGAAAAATTACCCCATCCTGAATATTCTTCCAATCGGGGATTATTGGTGTATTTAATTTTTTAGAAGTAGCCAATCCAAAGCATGTTGTCTGGGAAATAGTAGAATTTAGAAACAACATGTGATTTGGGATGAGACATGCACGGTGCAAAGCCTCAGTGCCTTGTACCTGCCAATCTTGGTACCCCAAACCGATTTAAGGTCAATAATTCCCTTCCAGACCTCGTAGCCATCTAAAGCCAATTTGTCTAGAAAGGACTTCGAATACAGCAACTTTGTATCGGTAAGTCTAACTTTGGACATGGATTTTTCTGTCATTCTGAAATAAAAGGACTCAGGATTTGATTGATTGAAATCTGTAAAATAACTGTATTTTCTCAGAAATGTACTGGAGCTTCCAATTATAGGAGCTGGGCAATGTTCCCACGGCAATGCGACTATGCTGCGGGATGTCCACGGCTTGTGCCATGTCAGCACAGGAAAGTGAAAAAACAAAGATTACTTTGTAGCACAACTGGGTAGTAATTCAAAGAAACCGTTTTTAGATAGATTCAAGCTTGAAAAAGACCTATTTCAAAAATAGGTAGGTTTTTCCGACACTGCCGTTTTCCGGAAACGGGAAAGAAGGTGTTAAGGGTTGAATGATATACTACTCGAGTGTCATGATATAGGGCCAACAACGTATGGGCAGGGTTTCCGTTCTCCCACAGAACTCTGCATAGAGATCTAGAACCTGGGTGAGTTAGGGTGACCCAAAACTCACTTAAGTTTCAGAAATCCCCTTACCAAGCTAGCTACAGTGTCTCATCGGTAGTAATAACTTACCAATGACTTAGACAATCCAGAACATGAACTTAGGGTACCTCAGGTATCGTGGAACACATGAACACTCTTTCGTTATATAATCATTACAAACCGAAACTGGGAGGCAAAGAACACACGTGCAAGATTGTAATGTTTATTTTTCAATGCAAAGTTCTCAAACGCAGTATCTTGTATAATATCAACATACATATTATAAAAATCAGAGTTAGCAGCATAGTCATTAATCCATAGTAAGCAAAAGGTGATAGCATGTTATGATGCAAAAATCTATAGAATTCTGTATCACCTATATTTCGCGCACCCTATTTAGCATATTATATTATATCTAAGAAGGTCTCATTTGGGTTCTAGCAGGGCGGGCCCATACCTCTAAATCTCAGTAGGAGTAGATCACATCAACAGCTACCAGCTCTCTGCATGCGAAGCATCAAGTGTGTTGATTCATTCCCTGTAACTCTATCTTAAACCCGAGTAGAGCCCAATGTTGGCAGCAACATTATTTGTGTTATGTCTAATGTGGTGCGAGGATCAGGTCTTCAGCAACCTTGTGTTAGGTTATTCTTAGAGGGTGCAGTTCTCAGTGTGCAAACATTTGTACCAAGTGTACCAAGCACGACTGATATCAGAGAAATAACATATTATTCTCAAATAAATCACATCTTTCGTCTAGGTTGAAAGCTACAATAACAATTAGGTGTTGTGTGCAAACTGAAGCCGAAGGAAAATATGATGTTTAAACATTTAATAAACTCATGCTAACTTAACACAATATATAGAAACGCAGTAACCATATGACAATACCCCCTCCATCAGACCCCATCCACTGAGTGAGAGAGCCTTGTGTGGGTGAAATACCCCCTCCGTCCGCACACCCCCTCCACTGAGAGAGAGACCCCTGTGTGGGTGAAATACCCTCTCCATCAGACCGCATCCACTGACTGAGAGACCCCTGTGTGGGTGAAATACCCCCACCATCCATCAGACCCCATACACTGAGTGAGAGACCCTGTGTGGGCGAAATACCCCCTCCGTCCATCAGACCCCATCCACTGAGTGAGAGACCCTTGTATGGGTGAAATACCCCCTCCATCAGACCCCATCCTTTGAGGGAGAGACCCCTGTGTGGGTGAAATGCCCCCTCCATCCTCAGACCCCATCCACTGACTGAGAGACCCCTGTGTGGGCGAAATATCCCCTCCATCCTCAGACCCCATCCACTGAGTGAGAGACCCCTGTGTGGGTAAAAAAAAAACCTCCATCAGACCCCATCCAGTGAGTGAGAGACCCCTGTGTGGGTGAAATACCCCTTCCATCAGACCCCATCCACTGAGTGAGAGACCTCTGTGTGTGTGAAATACTCCCTCCATCAGACCCCATCCACTGAGTGAGAGACCCCTGTGTGGGTGAAATACCCCCTCCATCCTCGGACCCCATCCACTGAGTGAGAGACCCTTGTATGGGTGAAATACCCCCTCCATCAGACCCCATCCTTTGAGGGAGAGACCCCTGTGTGGGTGAAATGCCCCCTCCATCCTCAGACCCCATCCACTGAGTTAGAGACCCCTGTGTGGGTGAAATACCCCCTCCATCCTCAGACCCATTCACTGAGTGAGAGACCCCTGTGTGGGTAAAA
Organism: Lissotriton vulgaris; assembly: GCF_964263255.1. Taxonomy (NCBI): domain Eukaryota; kingdom Metazoa; phylum Chordata; class Amphibia; order Caudata; family Salamandridae; genus Lissotriton; species Lissotriton vulgaris. The sequence goes on from NW_028254002.1 coordinate 128,494, forward strand.
AAAAAACCTCCATCAGACCCCATCCAGTGAGTGAGAGACCCCTGTGTGGGTGAAATACCCCTTCCATCAGACCCCATCCACTGAGTGAGAGACCTCTGTGTGTGTGAAATACTCCCTCCATCAGACCCCATCCACTGAGTGAGAGACCCCTGTGTGGGTGAGATACCCCCTCCATCCTCGGACCCCATCCACTGAGTGAGAGACCCCTGTGTGGGTGAAATACCCCCTCCATCAGACACATCCACTGAGTGTCCGCCTCCCTCTGTTACGATCTAAAGCCACCAAGATCATCTGCAGCATTCCCCAAGGATCATCCCTTCATCCCGACACTCTTGAACGTCCACATAGCACTGCTCACCCACAAAGCCCGATCGCATGACCTCAACAACATCTCATATGCCAATGACACCCAGCTGATCCTCTCCCTCACCAAGGCCCCAACCACTGCCAAAACCAACCACCACGAAGGAATGAAGACCATCGCCGAATGGATGAAGAACAGCGGCCTGAAACTGTACTCGGACAAGACGGCTGCACCCCGTCCACCTGGGACGACTCCTGAATGCCATCCACACTGGGACTGCACCGACTCCCACCGACCATGCACGCAATCTGGGGTCCATCCTGGACTCATCGCTGTCAATGACCCAGCAAGTCAACGCCGTATCCTCCTCCTGCTTCAACACCCTCTGCATGCTCCGCAAGATTTACAGATGGATCCCCACGGAAACCAGAAGGACAGTCACCTAGACCCTCGTCACCAGCAGGCTGGACTACGCCAATGCCCTCTACGCAGAAACCTCGGCCTAGCTCCAGAAACGACTAAAACGCATACAGAATGCCTTTGCACGCCTCAGCCTCGACATCCCCCCCCACAGCCACATCACATCCTACCTGAGAGACCTGCACTGGCTCCCCATCAAGAGGATATCCTTCAAGCTCCTCACCCATGCATACAAGGCACTCCACAACACATTGGACCAGCGTACCTCAAAAGACGACTCAGCTTCTACACCCCGAACCGCCATCTTCGCTCTGCTCATCTCGCCACTGTCCCTGTGTGGGTGATATACCCCCTCCATCCTCAGACCCCATCCACTGAGTGAGAGACCCCTGTGTGGGTGAAATACCTCCTCGGTCAGGCCCCATCCACTGAGTGAGAGACCCCTCTGTGGGTGAAATACCCCCTCTGTCCTCAGACCCCATCACTGAGTGAGAGACCCCTGTGTGGGTGGTATACCCCCTCCGTCCTCAGACCCCATCCACTGAGTGAGGTGCCCCTGTGTGGGTGAAAGACCCCCTCCATCAGACCCCATCCACTGAGTGAGAGACCCCTGTGTGGGTGAAATACCCCCACCGTCCATCAGACCCCATCCACTGAGTGAGAGACCCCTGTGTGGGTAAAATACCCCCTCTATCAGACCCCATCCACTGAGTGAGAGAGCCTTGTGTGGGTGAAATACCCCCTCCGTCCGCAGACCCCCTCCACTGAGAGAGAGACCCCTGTGTGGGTGAAATACCCTCTCCATCAGACCGCATCCACTGAGTGAGAGACCCCTATGTGGGTGAAATACCCCCACCATCCATCAGACCCCATCCACTGAGTGAGAGACCCTGTGTGGGCGAAATACCCCCTCCGTCCATCAGACCCCATCCACTGAGTGAGAGACCCTTGTATGGGTGAATACCCCCTCCATCAGACCCCATCCACTGAGGGAGAGACCCCTGTGTGGGTGAAATGCCCCCTCCATCCTCAGACCGCAACCACTGACTGAGAGACCCCTGTGTGGGCGAAATACCCCCTCCATCCTCAGACCCCATCCACTGAGTGAGAGGCCCCTGTGTGGGTGAAATACCCCTTCCATCAGACCCCATCCAAGAGTGAGAGACCTCTGTGTGTGAAATACTCCCTCCATCAGACCCCATCCACTGAGTGAGAGACCCCTGCATGGGTAAAAAAAAAACCTCCATCAGACCCCATCCACTGAGTGAGAGACCCCTGTGTGGGTGAAATACCCCTTCCATCAGACCCCATCCAAGAGTGAGAGACCTCTGTGTGTGAAATACTCCCTCCATCAGACCCCATCCACTGAGTGAGAGACCCCTGTGTGGGTGAAATACCCCCTCCATCCTCAGACCCCATCCACTGAGTGAGAGGCCCCTGTGTGGGTGAAATACCCCCTCCATCAGACCCCATCCACTGAGTGAGAGACCCCTGTGTGGGTGAAATACCCCCACGGTCCATCAGACCCCATCCACTGAGTGAGAGACCCCTGTGTGGGTGAAATACCCTCTCCATCAGACCGCATCCACTGAGTGAGAGACCCTGTGTGGGCGAAATACCCCCTCCGTCCATCAGACCCCATCCACTGAGTGAGAGACCCTTGTATGGGTGAATACCCCCTCCATCAGACCCCATCCACTGAGGGAGAGACCCCTGTGTGGGTGAAATGCTCCCTCCATCCTCAGACCCCATCCACTGACTGAGAGACCCCTGTGTGGGCGAAATACCCCCTCCATCCTCAGACCCATCCACTGAGTGAGAGACACCTGTGTGGGTAAAAAAACCCTCCATCAGACCCCATCCCCTGAGTGAGAGACCTCTGTGTGGGTGAAATACCCCTTCCATCAGACCCCATCCAAGAGTGAGAGACCTCTGTGTGTGAAATACTCCCTCCATCAGACCCCATCCACTGAGTGAGAGACCCCTGTGTTGGTGAAATACCCCCTCCATCCTCAGACCCCATCCACTGTGTGAGAGAACCCTGTGTGGGTGTAATACCCCCTCCATCCTCAGACCCCATCCACTGAGTTAGAGACCCCTGTGTGGGTGAAATACCCCCTCCATCAGACACATCCACTGAGTGTCCGTCTCCCTCTGTTACGATCTAAAGCCACCAAGATCATCTGCAGCATTCCCCAAGGATCATCCCTCAACCCAACACTCTTCAACGTCTACATAGCACTGCTCACCCACAAAGCCCGATCGCATGACCTCAACAACATCTCATATGCCAATGACACCCAGCTGATCCTCTACCTCACCAAGGCCCCAACCCCTGCCAAAACCAACCACCACGAAGGAATGAAGACCATCGCCGAATGGATGAAAAACAGCCGCCTGAAACTGTACTCGGACAAGACGGCTGCACCCTGTCCACCTGGGACGACTCCTGAATGCCAGCCACACTGGGAGCTGCACCGACTCCCACCAACCATGCACGCAATCTGGGGTCCATCCTGGACTCATTGCTGTCAATGACCCAGCAAGTCAACGCCGTATCCTCCTCCTGCTTTAACACCCTCTGCATGCTCCGCAAGATTTACAGATGGATCCCCACCGGAACCAGAAGGACAGTCACCCAGACCCTCGTCACCAGCAGGCTGGACTACGCCAATGCCCTCTACGCAGGAACCTCGGCCTAGCTCCATAAATGATTAAAACCCATACAGAATGCCTTTGCACGCCTCAGCCTCGACATCCCCCCCCCCACAGCCACATCACATCCCACCTGAGAGACCTGCACTGGCTCCCCATCAAGAGGATATCCTTCAAGCTCCTCACCCACGTATACAAGGCACTCCATAACATATTGGACCAGCCTACCTCAACAGACGACTCAGCTTCTATACCCCGAACCGCCATCTTCGCTCTGCTCATCTCGCCACTGTCGCTGTGTGGGTGATATACCCCCTCCATCCTCAGACCCCATCCACTGAGTGAGAGACCCCTGTGTGGGTGAATTACCCCCTCCATCAGACCCCATCGACTGAGTGAGAGACCCCTGTGTGGGTGAAATACCTCCTCCGTCGGACCCCATCCACTGAGTGAGAGACCCCTGTGTGGGTGAAATACCTCCTCTGTCCTCAGACCCCGTCCACTGAGTGAGAGACCCCTGTTTGGGTGATATACCCCCTCCGTCCTCAGGCCCCATCCACTGAGTGAGAGGCCCCTGTGTGGGTGAAATACCCCCTCCGTCCTCAGACCCGATCCACTGAGTGAGAGACCCCTGTGTGGGTGAAATACCCCCTCCATCAGACCCCATCCACTGAGTGAGAGACCCCTGTGTGGGTGAAATACCCCCACGGTCCATCAGACCCCATCCACTGAGTGAGAGACCCCTGTGTGGGTAAAATACCCCCTCCATCAGACCCCATCCACTGAGTGAGAGAGCCTTGTGTGGGTAATATACCCCCTCCGTCCGCAGACCCCCTCCACTGAGAGAGAGACCCCTGTGTGGGTGAAATACCCTCTCCATCAGACTGCATCCACTGAGTGAGAGACCCCTGTGTGGGTGAAATACCCCCACCATCCATCAGACCGCATCCACTGAGTGAGAGACCCTGTGTGGGCGAAATACCCTCTCCGTCCATCAGACCCCATCCACTGAGTGATAGACCCTTGTGTGGGTGAAATACCCCCTCCATCAGACCTCATCCACTGAGGGAGAGACCCCTGTGTGGGTGAAATGCCCCCTCTATCCTCAGACCCCATCCACTGACTGAGAGACCCCTGTGTGGGTGAAATACCCCCTCCATCCTCAGACCCCATCCACTGAGTGAGAGACCCCTGTGTGGGTGAAATACCCCCTCCATCCTCAGACCCATCCACTGAGTGAGAGACCCCTGTGTGGGTAAAAAAAAAAACTCCATCAGACCCCATCCACTGAGTGAGAGACCCCTGTGTGGGTGAAATACCCCTTCCATCAGACCCCATCCACTGAGTGAGAGACCTCTGTGTGTGTGAAATACTCCCTCCATCAGACCCCATCCACTGAGTGAGAGAACCCTGTGTGGGTGAAATACCCCCTCCATCCTCAGACCCCATCCACTGTGTGAGAGACCCCTGTGTGGGTGAAATACCCTCTCCATCATCAGACCCCATCCACTGAGTGAGAGACCCTTGTATGGTTGAATACCCCCTCCATCAGACCCCATCCACTGAGGGAGAGACCCCTGTGTGGGTGAAATGCCCCCTCCATCCTCAGACCCCATCCACTGACTGAGAGACCCCTGTGTGGGCGAAATACCCCCTCCATCCTCAGACCCATCCACTGAGTGAGAGACCCCTGCGTGGGTAAAATAAAACCTCCATCAGACCCCATCCACTGAGTGAGAGACCCCTGTGTGGGTGAAATACCCCTTCCATCAGACCCCATCCAAGAGTGAAAGACCTCTGTGTGTGAAATACTCCCTCCATAAGACCCCATCCACTTAGCGAGAGACCCCTGTGTGGGTGAAATACCCCCTCCATCCTCAGACCCCATCCACTGAGTGAGAGGCCCCTGTGTGGGTGAAATACCCCCTCCATCAGACCCCATCCACGGAGTGAGAGACCCCTGTGTGGGTGAAATACCCCCACGGTCCATCAGACCCCATCCACTGAGTGAGAGACCCCTGTGTGGGTAAAATACCCCCTCCATCAGACCCCATCCACTGAGTGAGAGAGCCTTGTGTGGGTGAAATACCCCCTCCTTCCGCAGAAGCCCTCCACTGAGAGAGAGACCCCTGTGTGGGTGAAATACCCTCTCCATCAGACCGCATCCACTGAGTGAGAGACCCCTGTGTGGGTGAAATACCCCCACCATCCATCAGACCCCATCCACTGAGTGAGAGACCCTGTGTGGGCGAAATACCCCCTCCGTCCATCAGACCCCATCCACTGAGTAAGAGACCCTTGTATGGGTGAATACCCCCTCCATCAGACCCCATCCACTGAGGGAGAGACCCCTGTGTGGGTGAAATGCCCCCTCCATCCTCAGACCCCATCCACTGACTGAGAGACCCCTGTGTGGGCGAAATACCCCCTCCATCCTCAGACCCATCCACTGAGTGAGAGACACCTGTGGGAGTAAAAAAAACCCTCCATCAGACCCCATCCACTGAGTGAGAGACCCCTGTGTGGGTGAAATACCCCTTCCATCAGACCCCATCCAAGAGTGAGAGACCTCTGTGTGTGAAATACTCCCTCCATCAGACCCCATCCACTGAGTGAGAGACCCCTGTGTGGGTGAAATACCCCCTCCATCCTCAGACCTCATCCACTGTGTGAGAGACCCCTGTGTGGGTGAAATACCCCCTCCATCCTCAGACCCCATCCACTGAGTGAGAGACCCCTGTGTGGGTGAAATACCCCCTCCATCAGACACATCCACTGAGTGTCCGCCTCCCTCTGTTACGATCTACAGCGACCAAGATCATCTGCAGCATTCCCCAAGGATCATCCCTCAACCCAACACTCTTCAACGTCTACATAGCACTGCTCACCCACAAAGCCCAATCGCATGACCTCAACAACATCTCATATGCCAATGACACCCAGCTGATCCTCTCCCTCACCAAGGCCCCAACCACTGCCAAAACCAACCACCACGAAGGAATGAAGACCATCGCCGAATGGATGAAGAACAGCCGCCTGAAACTGTACTCAAATGATGGGGGCACTAATCCACTGCCCACCTCAGATTCAGATTTGCCCCCTTCCTGCTCTTTGGCTACCTTTCCACTCCTGGACCCTAATACTTTAGATTCTCTTGCTCAGAAGGTTACTTCAGGATCCCCAAATGACCCTGCTCCACCCCAGACCTTAGTGAAAGCAATGGACACCATCCGCCCCTGTTTGCTGGAGGCTCTTAATACCTCCATTACCTCCAACTCTGTACCAGCCGCCTGGAAGTGTGCAATGGTAAGGGCCCTGTTAAAAAAACCGAATTTGGATCCTAACAATCTATCCAATTTTCGCCCTATCTCGCTGCTTCCATGGATGAGTAAGTTGCTGGAGAGGCATATCAACAAAGCATTAGGGGAATATTTGGAATCCAACAAATTGCTTCAGGTCTCCCAAACAGGGTTTCGCCCACAACATGGCACTGAGACCGCTCTTTTAGCGGTCACGGAGGCAGCGAGAGCCATAATGGACCAAGGTGGTAAAACAGCCATCATACTCTTGGACCTCAGTGCCGCGTTCGACACTGTGAACCATGCCACATTATTACATCGCTTGAGTGGCTTGGGAGTGTCGGGCGCGGCCCTGTTGTGGCTGACCTCCTTTTTGGAGGAACGCTTCTTCCAGGTATTTGAGGGCGAGGTGACATCATCAAAACATCTTCTCAGCTGTGGGGTTCCTCAGGGCTCCTCCCTGAGCCCCACGCTGTTTAATGTTTATATGCAGCCTCTGGAGAAGATCGTTCTCCCCTTTGGTGTGCGGATTGTCACCTACGCTGACGACACTCAACTCGTGGTCTCTTTGGACCACGAGGGGGGTTCGTCGAACACTTTGGGTCCATGTCTGGAGGCTGTAGCTGGGTGGATGCAACTCTCCCACCTCAAGCTCAATGGGGAGAAGACCGAGATCATGGTGCTTGGTAATTCCTCCCCTACCTCCTTCCTGGATGATTGGCCTCTGTGTCTCGGTACTCCCCCCCCTCCTAAAGAGCAGATAAAGAGTCTGGGAGTCTGGTTGGACAGAGCGCTAGACTTCTCGTCCCAAGCTACTATCACTGCCTCGGTATGCATAGGGCTAATGAAAATGCTCCGGAAAGTGCTACCTCTGCTCCCATTCCAGGCGAGGAGGGTCATGGTCCAGGCCCTGATTCTCTCCCGCCTGGACTACGGAAATGTTTTATATCTTGGGGCCCCGGCAACAGTGACAAAAAAACTTCAGGTCACTCAAAACTGCGCCGCCCGCCTACTGTTTAATATCCCTCGCTGGCAGTCAGCGAGAACCGCCCTAAAGGAGCTTCACTGGCTTCCAGTAGCCTCAAGATCACTATTCAAGGCCATGTGCATCCTGCACAAATCCCTTCATCAAACTGGCCCGGCAGTACTGTACCCTCTAATACCGCCGTATGTGCCGCTTAGAACCCTACGTTCAGCTTCACTGCACCTGGCAACCAAAGTAAAAATCAAGAGAGCCCGATGGGGCGGCCGCTCTTTCACCTATTCAGCGGCGAAGGCATGGAACTCCCTACCCCTGTCCCTCAGGAAAAACAGCAACCTGATGTCATTTAGGAGAGAATTGAAAACCCATCTGTTCTCAAAAGCGCATTAATCTTTCCCTGCAGTCGCACACAGAATTCAGTCCCTAGCGCTGCGAGGCCTTCGGGTGGTTATGCGCTATATAAATGGAATTTTCAATTTCAATTCAATTCAATTCACTCGGACAAGACGGCTGCACCCTGTCCACCTGGGACGACTCCTGAATGCCAGCCACACTGGGAGCTGCGCCGACTCCCACCAACCATGCACGCAATCTGGGGTCCATCCTGGACTCATCGCTGTCAATGACCCAGCAAGTCAACGCTGTATCCTCCTCCTGCTTCAACACCCTCTGCATGCTCCGCAAGATTTACAGATGGATCCCCACCGGAACCAGAAGGACAGTCACCCAGACCCTCGTCACCAGCAGGCTGGACTACGCCAATGCCCTCTACGCAGGAACCTCGGCCTATCTACAGAAATGATTAAAACGCATACAGAATGCCTTTGCATGCCTCAGCCTCGACATCCCCCCCCCACAGCCACATCACATCCCACCTGAGAGACCTGCACTGGCTCCCCATCAAGAGGATATCCTTCAAGCTCCTCACCCACGCATACAAGGCACTCCATAACATATTGGACCAGCCTACCTCAACAGACGACTCAGCTTCTACACCCCGAACCGCCATCTTCGCTCTGCTCATCTCGCCACTGTCCCTGTGTGGGTGATATACCCCCTCCGGTCCTTAGACCCCATCCACTGAGTGAGAGACCCCTGTGTGGGTTAAATACCCCCTCCATCAGACCCCATCGACTGAGTGAGAACCCCTGTTTGGGTGATATACCCCCTCTGTCCTCAGGCCCCATCCACTGAGTGAGAGGCCCCTGTGTGGGTGAAATACCCCCTCCGTCCTCAGACCCGATCCACTGAGTGAGAGACCCCTGTGTGGGTGAAATACCCCCTCCATCAGACCCCATCCACTGAGTGAGAGACCCCTGTGTGGGTGAAATACCCCCACCGTCCATCAGACCCCATCCACTGAGTGAGAGACCCCTGTGTGGGTGAAATACCCCCTCCATCAGACCCCATCCACTGAGTGAGAGAGCCTTGTGTGGGTAATATACCCCCTCCGTCCGCAGACCCCCTCCACTGAGAGAGAGACCCCTGTGTGGGTGAAATACCCTCTCCATCAGACCGCATCCATTGAGTGAGAGACCCCTGTGTGGGTGAAATACCCCCACCATCCATCAGACCGCATCCACTGAGTGAGAGACCCTGTGTGGGCGAAATACCCTCTCCGTCCATCAGACCCCATCCACTGAGTGAGAGACCCTTGTGTGGGTGAAATACCCCCTCCATCAGACCCCATCCACTGAGGGAGAGACCCCTGTGTGGGTGAAATGCCCCCTCCATCCTCAGACCCCATCCACTGACTGAGAGACCCCTGTGTGGGTGAAATACCCCCTCCATCCTCAGACCCCATCCACTGAGTGAGAGACCCCTGTGTGGGTGAAATACCCCCTCCATCCTCAGACCCATCCACTGAGTGAGAGACCCCTGTGTGGGTAAATAAAAACCCTCCATCAGACCCCATCCACTGAGTGAGAGACCCCTGTGTGGGTGAAATACCCCTTCCATCAGACCCCATGCACTGAGTGAGAGACCCCTGTGTGTGTGAAATACTCCCTCCATCAGACCCCATCCACTGAGTGAGAGAACCCTGTGTGGGTGAAATACCCCCTCCATCCTCAGACCCCATCCACTGTGTGAGAGACCCCTGTGTGGGTGAAATACCCTCTCCATCCTCAGACCCCATCCACTGAGTGAGAGACCCCTGTGTGGGTGAAATATCCCCTTCATCAGACCCCATCCACTGAGTGAGAGACCCCTGTGTGGGTGAAATACCCCCTCCATCAGACCCATCCATTGAGTGAGAGACCCCTGTGTGGGTGAAATATCCCCTCCATCCTCAGACCCCGTCCACTGAGTGAGAGACCCCTGTGTGGGTGAAATACCCACTCCGTCCTCAGACCCCGTCCATTGAGTTAGAGACCCCTGTGTGGGTGAATACCCCCTCCATCAGACCCCATCCACTGAGGGAGAGACTCCTGTGTGGGTGAAATGCCCCCTACGCCCTCAGACCCCCTCCACTGAGTGAGAGACCCCTGTGTGGGTGAAATACCCCCTCCGTCCTCAGAGCCCATCCACTGAGTGAGAGACCCCGGTGTGGGTGAAATACCCCCTCTGTCCATTAGACCCCATCCACTGAGTGAGAGACCCCTGTGTGGGTGAAAGACCCCCTCCATCAGACCCTATCCACTGAGTGAGAGACCCCTGTGTGGGTGAAATACCTCCTCCATCCTCTGACCCATCCATTGAGTGAATGACCCCTGTGTGGGTAAAATACCCCCTCCATCAGACCCCATCCACTGAGTGAGAGACCCCTGTGTGGGTGATATACCCCCTCCGTCCTCAGACCCCATCCACTGAGTGAGAGACCCCTGTGTAGGTAAAATACCCCCTCCATCCCAAGTCCCCCTCCACTGAGTCAGAGACCCTTCCGTGGGTGGAATACCCCCTCCATCCTCAGACCCCATCCACTGAGTCAGAGACCCCTGTGTGGGTGAAATACCCCCTCCATCAGACATATCCACTGAGTGCGAGACCTCTTTGTGGGTGAAATACCCCCTCTATTCTCAGACCCCATCCACTGAGTGAGGGAACCCTGTGTGGGTGAAATACCCCATCTGTCCTCAGACGCCATCCACTCAGTGAGAGACCCCTGTGTGGGCGAAATACCCCCTCCATCAGACCCCATCCACTCAGTGATAGACCCCTGTGTGGGTGAAATACCCCCTCTGTCCATCAGACCCCATCCACGGAGTGAGAGACCCCTGTGTGGGTATAATACCCTCTCTATCAGACACATCCACTGAGTGAGAGACCCCTGTGTGGGTGAAATACCCCCACCATCCATCAGACCCCATCCACTGAGTGAGAGTTCCCTGTGTGGGTGAAATACCCCCTCCGTCCTCAGACCCCATCCACTGAGTGAGAGACCCCTGTGTGGCTGAAATACCTCCTCCTTCAGACCCCATCCATTGAGTGAGAGACCCCTGTGTGGATGAAATACACCCTCCATCAGACCCCATCCACTGAGTCAGAGACCCTGTGTGGGTGAAATACCCCCTCCATCCTCAGACCCCATCCACTGAGTGAGAGACCCCTTTGTGGGTGAAACACCCCCTCCTTCAGACCCCATCCACTGAGTAAGAGTTCCCTGTGTGGGTGAAATACCCCCTCCGTCCTCAGACCCCATCCACTGAGTGAGAGACCCCTGTGTGGGTGAAACACCCCCTCCTTCAGACCCAATCCACTGAGTGAAAGACCCCAGTGTGGGTGAAATACCCCCTCCATCCTCAGACCCCATCCACTGAGTGAGAGACCCCTCTGTGGGTCACACCTGCAGGTCTGTCTCATGACTTTATTGTGACTACAACCTGCGTCTTTCCTTGTTTTATGAGTGAGCCCCTGAAGGGGGAGGTGGACAAGAAAGCAGCAGAGAAATGCAAACCCTGATGTGGTGCAAAGCAGCGGGAGAAAGTTGATTGTCGGAGGTAGTCATTGTGGTGAGGTCCGGCCCGTAGAATTGCTGCTCCTCGAGAGGTATCTGTTTTCTTCAAAGTGTACTTTACATTTTATTAATAGTGCTTGCACGCTGCCAGTGCTGCCTTTCCTAATACTTTCAGTGCCAGTTGGTGACCTGAGTTGTTTGTACTAAATAGTAAAAGGTTGTGCTGCTTATAAACAGCGAAACCCTCTTCTATGCAGTCCCGGCTATGTTTTTGCTTACTGGAGTGGCATTGTTCAATAAGAATGGAAAATATCTTCAATTTGTAGCGTTCCTTAAAAAGTAAAAATTTCTTGAATTGCAAATTGTCCTTTATTAACGTGTGGTACAACGTTCCCGTTGTGCGCTCTCTTTCATCATGTAACTAGTGTGGGTGGCCGTTTTTTGTTTTTTTTACAAGACATGCAAATACATTGTAGGTGTCTTATACCATTGTTGTAAAGACAGAGACCTCATTTGTCACAATTGTCTAAGCTATTCAGCTAAGTTGTGCCAATGTAGCTTTGTTTTTAGACTGAATTAATATATTTAGTAAACAGGTTCTCTTGGTTTCTTCTAGCGAACTTAATTCAGCGCAGCTCACGTGCTCAGTATCTATGTTGTAGCTCTCCGTGACAGCAACTTCTGAAAACAAATGTGTGCAGGGCCTTCTGTTCATCTGGGCAGTGTGCGGGCTCTGCATTCACATCATAATGTTACGCAATTATTTCATAACCTGTTGCAGAGGCCTGCTTGGGAGTTGTTTAGCAGTGATACGAGTGTATTTAATAACGAACCTCTCTTGTTTTGAACATACTCCGGTTCTTAGCTACATGACTGCGTTTTTGTCTAAACTATTGCATTTTATTTTCCTTGGGCTGTTTCTTTAGTACATTGTGGCGTCTTGAGGTCACCTAAAAGCGATCATGGGAGTTCTGTGCTTCGTTTTCATGTTACACCTGACCTAGCGCTGTCATCGTTTTCATGTTACACCTGACCTAGCGCTGTCATCGTTTTCATGTTACACCTGACCTAGCGCTGTCATCCATACTGGAGTGTGCACGTGCCCTGCTCTCCACATGCTTGTAAGACCTGAACTCTTCTGTTTTTTTAAATGCCAAAACAAAAACCTTTTTTGAAAAGCAGTATGAAGACGGAAAAGGGAGAAGTGGTCTCTTGAAAAAAAAAACATGCTTGGACGAGTTACAGTTCACATTTCATGGTTCTAAAAATTATTTCTTAATTACCATGATTGATCATCTGTGTGCAATTTATATCCCATGAAGTTTTAAAACACATGCCTTTTGCTAGCAGGCCGCCTTCCAGTAACATTCATCTTAGAAAGGGGCTGTAGGTTAGTAAGTTTGCAATTCAGGGGCTTTGCAGAAGCTTCAACGTCTTTCCAAAGCTTATTACTGTTTTAAAGGGCGTATTTCTGATATTTAGCTTTTTCCATGGACTTACGTGTTTGGTTTTATTTCAGGGGAAACATTTCTCTGTCCCTGAGAGCTTCAGTCATGCTGTGTCTGTCTCTGAGAGCTGCAGTCATGCAGTCTATCTCTGAGAGCTGCAGTCATGCAGTCTGTCTCTGAGAGCTGCAGTCATGCAGTCTGTCTCTGAGAGCTGCAGTCATGCAGTCTATCTCTGAGAGCTGCAGTCATGCAGTCTGTCTCTGAGAGCTGCAGTCATGCAGTCTGTCTCTGAGAGCTGCAGCCATGCAGTCTGTCTCTGAGAGCTGCAGTCATGCAGTCTGTCTCTGAGAGCTGCAGTCATGCTGTCTCTATCTCTGAAAGCTGCAGTCATGTAGTGTGTCTCTGAGAGCTGCAGTCATGCTGCCTCTATCTCTGAGAGCTGCAGTCATGCAGTCTGTCTCTGAGAGCTGCAGTCATGCAGTCTGTCTCTGAGAGCTGCAGTCATGCAGTCTGTCTCTAAGAGCTGCAGTCATGCAGTCTGTCTCTGAGAGCTGCAGTCATGCAGTCTGTCTCTGAGAGCTGCAGTCATGCAGTCTGTCTCTGATAAATACGTTACTAATTTGTTGCCCGAGATAGCTAGTCATTTAAAAGCCAGTGAGAGCTCCTGGACCAAATCGTCCCCGGCATCCGTTCTGACCACGGCTCAGTATTACGAGCGGCAGGAATTGGAAGCTAAGGGTAGCGAAGATAAGAAAAGTAAAGATCTGAAGACGAAAGTTATGTTAGCTCAGGTCTATGGGCCGCCCTCTAGAGGCTCTGACAGGACATATGACCGAGGTTATGATAGAGGCCGCAGGGGGTTTTCAGGTGCCCCTTACACTCGTACGGATCTGCATGTTAATCAATGTGCGTATTGTAAACAAATGGGTCATTGGATGAGTGAGTGTCCGGCGCGTGCTCAGTATGTATCACGAGGGCGGGGCCAGATGAGAACTCGTTCAGGGTTTGCAGGATCTCGAGGGGCGAATGATCGTGCTTGATTTGATGTGAATGCACGTGCGCAGAATGGTCAGAATGCCTTTGACAGACGAAACCAGTGTCAAATTTCTGATTCCGATCGGCCGGAGTTTTACGACTCTGCTCATGCATAGGGTTGTTTAGGATGGGGTAAGGAATCAGTTGAAGTTCCAGTAGATCAGACAGGTCCCTATCTTACAACACATGTTTTGGGTACTACTGATCAGTTTCTGGTTGATACGGGAGCTACTCGTAGCGCCTTGTCTCCACAATTGGTTCCGAGGGCTTCCCTGTCTGGCACAACTATTACTTCGATAGGTTTCGATGGAACATCTTCCCTTAGCCCATTATCACAGCCCCTCCCACTATACATTGCGAAATTCAGTGCTCCATGTCCGTTTTTGCTTTCCCCAAACACGCCTGACAAGATTGTAGGGTTGGACATGTTAAAACATTTCAGAGCTACCATACGCTGCTCCCCAGAAGTACGAGTGATATTGAACGATAATTACCCTGAATCAGATAGGATGTGTGTTGTTCAGGAGGATATTGCCCTAGCCTCTCTCCCTAAAACTTTGTGGGCCACGTCGGATACTGATGTGGGCCAAATGGTTATCCCCCGGTTCAGATCTGTGTCAAGGAGGGAGCGGTGCTACCTCGCTTGCCACAATATAGGATTTCACAGGAGGGTGTAGAAGCGCTGGTGCATATTGTACATGACCTTATCAGGGTGGGTGTTGTGGAGGAAGTTCCATTCAATGTTTGTAATAGTCCGATTCTTCCAGTTTTGAAAAGAGATACAGACACACGTGTCTATCGATTTATTATTGATTTGAAGGAGGTCAACAAGATTGTTGTACCTCAGTATCCTGTGGTTTCTGATATTACCACTCTCCTTACTTTGGTCCCCCCGACTGCTACCACATTCTCTGTGATAGACTTGAAAAACGCTTTCTTTTCGATCCCCATTCATCCTGACAGTCGGTATCTGTTCGGTTTCAATCTGAATAACCCATCGTACAGATTTTGTCGAGTTCCCGAGGGCTACACTGAAAGCCCTAGTATTTACAGCCAAGCATTGAAAAGAGAACTTGATTCCTTTGTTTTGCCGAAGGGTGTGGCTCTCATTCAATATGTCGACGACATCCTGCTGGCAGCCGATACCCCTGAACAATGTGAAGAATTTACGTTGTCTTTGCTTTCTTTCCTTGCTCTGCATCATCATAAGGTTTCTAGGAAAAAGCTGCAATATTGTAGACCCAAGGTAACCTACTTAGGTCACCTTTTGTCTAAGGAGGGGCGTGCACTGGCATTAGACCGCATACAGGCCATTTTGGATACACCAGTCCCAATTACACAGAAAGGAGTGCGTGCATTTTTGGGCCTTACTTCCTTCTGTAGGCAATGGATTTTGGGTTTCTCACACATCGTTAAGCCCCTGTTAGCACTTCTGACGAAAGACACTCCAGTAACCCTCCCATAGACAGATGAATGTGAAAGTGCTTTTCGGCAGTTACGGCAAGCACTTTGTTCAGCACCAGTGTTAGGTTCACCCGACTATACAAAGCCTTCTACACTGTATGTGCATGAGAAAGATGGCTGCGCTTTGTCAGTTTTAGTTCAGTTGCACAGCGATAAGCAACGCCCCTGTGCGTACTTCTCAGCGGTACTTGATCCTGTTGCTAGAGCATTGCCTGGGTGTTTCCGCTCAGTTGCAGCGACAGCTGTGTCAATTCGGCAGAGTGAGGGAATAGTGTTATCACACAAATTGTTAGTGTTAGTACCCCATGCTGTTGATGCCCTTTTGAATCAGACTAAGACGCAGCACTTAACTACTGCGCGTCTGACAGGATATGAGCTGACACTGCTAGCCCCTCACATTACACTGAAGGGATGTGCAACTCTGAACCCAGCCACTTTATTGCTGTATCCAGCAACTCAGCCTCAGGCACAAGAAACGCATGACTGTATATTCTTCACTGAGGAACAGACAAAGGGTCGCATTGATCTACAAGATACGCCTTTTCCAGACGTGGATGGTGAATTGTGGGTTGATGGGTCTTGCTTGAAATTACCTGACGGAACAACGTCAGCTGCGTATGCGATAACCACACTTGAGACAGTAGTAGAGACAGCTCGCATACCACAAAAATCGGCGCAAGCAGCTGAATTGATAGCTCTGACACGAGCATGTGAGCTTAGTGCCGGTTTGTGTGTGAACATTTACACAGACAGCCACTATGCTTTCGGAGTAGCGCATGATTTTGGCCTGCTCTGGAAGGAAAGAGGTTTTCTGATGTCTCATGGAATGCAGATAATGCACGGAGAATTAGTGCATAATCTCTTGACTGCATTGACATGCCCAAAGAAAGTAGCTATAGTGAAGTGTAGTGCGCATAAGAAAGTGACAGACAAGGTTGGACGAGGAAATGCTTTTGCAGATCATGTAGCACGAGAAACTGCGATACACAGAAGCACTACTGCCATGTATGTAGTGAAGTCGCAGGCTGAGAGATGGCATGATGCTAGGCAGGAAGTACAAGAGATACAGAGGACAGCCTATGTAAAGGACATGAAAAATGGTCTGAAGAGGGAGAATTGGATGATGAGGGTTGTTGGAGGAATAAAACAATGGACAGATGGAAGCTGCCCATAGCTTTTGTACAACCCATGGTTCAGATGGCACATGGACTAGCACATGTTGGAGCTTCCGCAATAACGAAAATGCTTATTCAAGTTTGGGAGCATCCTGAGAATGCTAGTACAGCGAAAAGAGTAGTACAATCCTGCCTGATTTGTTTGCAATATAATCCTGGAAAGGGAACGCGAGTTCCGTCTGGAGGTTTTGCTACACCGACTGCACCTTTTGAAGTCCTGCAAATGGACTATATTCAGCTTGAGCGCTGTAATGGCTTGAAGTATGTCCTGGTGGTGGTTTGTGCTTTCAGTAAATGGATTGAAGCATACCCCACGAAAGATAATACTGCTATTACTACTGCGAGATTCGGTGTTTGCCGACTCCTATGGAATGATAACGGGCCTCATTTTGTTGGGGAAGTTATCAAGTATGTCTTGAAAGGATTGGGAATCAGGCAGAAGTTTCATGCTGTGTTCCATCCACAATCGGCAGGATTGGTGGAAAGGTATAATGCTACTCTAAAACTGAAAATTGCGAAAATTCAAGCCTCCACACACTTGACTTGGCTAGATGCGTTGCCATTGGCTCTGATGTCCATTAGATCAATACCTCATTCCAGAACGGGTCTTACCCCGTATGAGGTGGTATTTGGGCGTCCGATGAACATTTGGGGAGTTCCGAAGCCAAGTTCTGTGTATGATGTACCTTGTGTCTTAATGAATGACTATTTGGCACAGTTAACTGATATTTTGGTTTCTATTCATCAGCAGGTTCGAGAAGCGCTCCCTGATAAATCTGAAGGTGAAGGCCATGAGCTACGCCCTGGTGACTATGTGATGGCGAAAATCTTTGAGAGATCCAGCCGCTTGGAGCCGAGGTGGCGTGGACCAGAACAGGTTCTTCTTGCTACGAGGACGGCAGTACGAGTTACCAACAAGAAAAATTGAGTGCATGGCACCCATTGTCATAAGGTATTGCCGACTTTGGTGGAACAAGCTGTGTTGACCGATCACCAGGAGATTCTGACTGCGGAAAAGGGCCCTGCTGTATCACCTGACGAAGTAGAGGAGTTCTTACCAGACCAGACGACTTCTGGAGCAACGCAATACAATTTGAGGCCAAGAAAGTGATTTGTGGGGTTTTTCTTTGTGCGAGACTGGTTGAGCAACCGCCTGGGGTAGTGGAAGCAAAATGCCAATATGACAAGGGAGGGGGATCAGCCCTGCGTAGTGTAGTGACACCTGTCTTGATCTGTGGTGAAGAAAACAACGTCTACCCTTAGGTGAAGAGCTCATTGACTATTTTTACTTTTTGTGTTTTTGTAGTGTTCTTAGAGATAATTGACTTTGGTTATTATGATATCCACTAAGAATAAGATATTGAGTGTAATAGGTGTTTTTGCTGGGTTAATCATTTTAGCAGTAATAACCTGGTCTGTTGAGATGATGATTCCTGCTCGAAAGCTCTTTGTAGTGTCTACTACTCCTGTTCCAGAAGAGCATCAGCATTTTACTCTCCCGTATCATGAACAGAAACACCGGGAGTCCTATCTCAATAATACATTTGTTCAGATGCTCCACCATACGCATAATGCGACTAATACGACAAATTGCTGGATATGTGGCATGCTTCTGGCACATCAGAAGAGAGGTGGAACACCATTTATTCCACGTCCTTTTTCACATAATGGTTCTTGTCGAGCTTGGTACACTCTTCTTTTTGCAACCAGGAAACCTGCTGTAGGGGGAATTCTTTTCCGTTTGAATAAAGAGTGTTATCAAGATAAACATGGGTATCCTCAAGTAAACGGAACTATATAGGAATGGGAAGAATATCGACCGGACAATGCTTCCACGCCATATGTCTTCACCCACACGAGAGACTCTACCACGAACAATGAATCTGTAATTACTGTTACACGGACTAAAGGAGACCTCTGTGTACAAAGTACTGGGCGTATCCCAGTTGGAGACAGTGAATGTGCTACTGTATTAAACTTAGATGGCACTAATGACAGCTCGTTCTTGGCCTCACATAACACATATCTAGTATGTGGAAATCATGGCTATCACAGATTACCAATAGGGTGGTCTGGGATTTGTTATGTATCATTCCTGTTGTCTCCTGTTTTCTTAGCCCCTGCTTCATATCATCGAGACTTCAAATTGTTTAAGAATATAACAATAAACCGTTACAAAAGAACTGTAAAAATTGATGATGTTGACCAAACAGATACCAGCTTGCAGCAATATGTTGATTTTAATTTGGGTCTGTTTTCTTTTGTGGGTGCTGCATTGAACAGCAGGAAAATTTGACGATTGACTAGGGTTGTGGAAGCTGTAACTAATGAAGCTACTATAGCCCTTGGTAATATTACTGAAGAGTTACAGGTTGCTAGAATAGTTACTCTTCAGAACCGGATGGTTCTTGATGTAATGTTAGCAGACAGAGGAGGAGCATGTAAAATTATTGGTAGCAGCTGCTGTGTATTTATACCCGATAATTCACCTTCTGTATATGACGCCATCCTTAAATTGCATAAAATAGCTACGAATATTCATATTGAAAATGGGAGCTGGACTTTTGCAGGATGGTTTTGGTCATTAGTTTCTGCTTGGGGTTGGAAACTGTTGACTGCACTATGTATTATTATTGCATTTATCTTTTTTTGTTGTATGTGTATTCATTGTGGTCCAATGTTATGTACCATATGTATAACCGCCTGTATCCCGTCCAAATGTAATGCTGCAAAAATACAGAAGACATTAGATAAGGAAGTTGCTGAAATGATGAGTATAGATATACGAGATGTGAGCTCAGATTATCCCAAATGGGCACATGTTTTTGACTAATGTTAAAAGGGTCGACTGTGGTAAATTAACAATAGTTGAGTTGAACGTTAGTAAAAACATACTGTGTATCATAATAATTGTTCGAATATCCTATATTTACTATTAAGTTAACATGAGAGGTGGAGGGGAAGGGGCGTCCTTTATTCACGTTGCATGGAGTTGCTCCAAACTGGATGCATACTGGTCGGAGGTCTTCACAGCCATTAACCAAATCACACATAGAAATGATACGCCGACCCCACTCCTGGGCCTGCTAGGCTATGTTAAGGATACTGAACCCTGCGACAGGAAACTACATGCACTACTCCTTTTATACGCCAAAAGACAGATCGCACTGCATTGGGGCAGAAGGGATCTCCTCTCATTCAAAGGGTGGATTAGGGATGTGACGTACAGCCATACACAACTGACGCACTACTGGGAGACCATGCCCACCGCTTCCAGACCTACTGATATCTGGGACCCATTCATACAGTGGACTAGAGAACGTGCGAGCTCGGACACCTCAGGGAAGTCACCTGATACGAGTGTTTCGGATGATATGGGCTGATTGTGTACATCGCGTGGCTGAGTGATTGCTGCTAAATGACCCTGCGCTAGTGCGGACCTGCCCTGCCCTGTCGCACGCTCTGAGCCTATGGCCCCCACTGCTCCTGGGTATGATGCTGGCACCCCCCCCGCTGGCCCTCCTGCGGCCTCAATCCCTTCCCCCTCCCCCCCCCCCCACCTGGTCTACACGTGAAAAGTTTGGAAGTCACCACACACCCGCCCTTCTAGAGGCTCGTCTTTGCTCATGACGATCCGGCGCAGGTCCATGAGACCCTATGGATGGCTGATATGTTGCATAGTTGTTGTTTTTTTGTACTTGCACCAAAGCTTGCTGTTTTTGTTTTTTGTTTGTTGGCGGGATATGTTGGGAGAAAAACTGTGCTGTTAGACATATCCTTTCCACATGCCGCCGCAGCTGGTTGTTGACCGCTGCTTGACCCGTGGCGGCCTAGTTGCTTTCCGATGCCTTTACATGTCAACAACACTGAGAGAAAAGTAAGACCGTTTACGCGCTGAAGTTGCACTGCTTAAGTCTAAGATGTGATTGTAATGAATGTCTATCTGGGAGTATTGGAATCGGCCGAATCACGGCCCCTGACCTGTTTTCCTGACCATTGTGCATTTTGTGCCTGATAGCGGCCTGCCTCCGGGTTGTTGGCGTGACGCAGTGTAAATCTTCTATCTCATTGTTACACAATAAATGTCTTACACCAAAAAAAAAAAAAAAAAGTTAACATGAGAGGAAACTACATTTTGTATTCACGGCGGCCATTTTGTCTGCCATGCGTTGCCTCGTGTTGACCACATACTTTGTCCTATGTCACTGCCTATGGCCTTCAAACTTGCCCAGCAACAGGCTATGTTATTGTTCCTTCCCCAATTAGGAGGAGGATGTAAATTCCACAGGAGCAAAGAGGAAAAATCCCACACACTTCCCAAAGACACGGACCCGAGTGGAAGATAAACACACTCGACCACGTGTCCACAAAAAGTGTGGGGGGAATTAATCCAAGGAGTATTCCAACTCTCACCCTGCAGGGCTGGTGTAACTGCAGTCTTGAAGGCAGGAGACAGCTGTAAAAAAATATACAATACTGCTCTATATCAGGAATACTTCCCAAACAGAGAAACAAGTGTTCAACATAAAGCTGCACTTACCTCACTATGGTGAGCGTCAATGCTTGAGCAGCCAAAAAGGTACTTAGGAAGGTTTCAAGTACCAGCCGAAACAGGGTGGCATAAATGGTCGAAAACTCACCAGATGGAATAGGCTCTAAAGGGAAATCCTACCCATAAACTAAAGACAGGGTAGAACTGAGCCACCAGTCAAACTCATAAAGCTAAAGACAGAGTAAGGACTGGAAACAGAATAGCTGGTAACAAACTCTGGCCACCAATAGAGCTAAAGACAAGGTGGCACAGGGTACACACACCACGTCCGTCTCTTAAACTGAGGACTGAGCGGAACGGGTGCACACAGAACACACACGACACAAAACTATACAATACACTAAAATGAACACAAACAACTCTCCACGCCTTCAGCTCAAAAAACTAAACACAGAGCGAAGCGGGAGTGAACACAGGTGAGATGCGGGAGGCTCCGGTCACTCCTAAACTGAAGACAGAGTGAGCCGGAACCTTAAAGAGCCCGCGTGACCAATAAATGTAAGTCACGGAAAAACACAGCACAAACAAATCCTGTCAGCGAAACAGAATGCTCTCTCGATACTGAGAGCAAAACGCCACACAGGAGCAGAAAATGCAAGGGGGAAGGATGGGATAAATCCCTACGGGAGAAATAGCGGGCAAAAGGAAATGCAAAGGGTGGGGAGGGTAAGGAGGCAGGCAAACAGAGCATGGAGCGAGGCACCCAAAAAGGAATACTGTCAGGGATAAGAGAACAGGAGCTGAAGTCTCAGGAATCAGGAAAGCAATATCTCTAACAGGCGAGAGTAACAAGAACGCTACGATGTCTTCACACAGCTGAGCACTGGGTAAAGGGGCGTGGTCACTAACCGGATCAGTAAGCCAAGCAGGGATTCGTGGGAGAGGCTTCCTTTTCACTCAGTAAGGGAGCGTCTCTACATGCATAGATGGACCACGAATATTAGGGAATGTAGATAAAGGTATCGTGACAACTGAACGTTGAACACTCGTAATGAGTCAGTGACTTCTACCACTCCTAACAGGCTATTATTAGCTTCCTTGTGTTTCGCCACTGACTGTTAGGGCTCACATCTGTTCCTAGTTAGTCCGAGATTGGAATGTGTTAGCCGAGACCCCAAGTCTGTCAACTCCTCCTCTTCTGATCGATTGTGTGTTCCAATATTACCTTATATGTACATAAAGTCATGCTCTTGTATCTCGTACCGCCTTCTTCTTGACCACTGTGTGGGTATAAATAAAGCACGCGGTCTTTGTTCCGTGTGCTACCTTCTGACAGTGCTGAAGGGTACTGTTCGAATTGTATCACCACCTCGTGAGGTTTAATAAACATTTGTACTTTGTTTTCCAGTTTCTGTGCCAACTTCTTACTTTAGTCAGAGGACTTGTGTACACAGAAGGGCGAACCCCTTGTACTAGCGGGCTAAGTTTAAGCCTGATCTACAGTCTGTCTCTGAGAGCTGAAGTCATGCAGCCTGTCTCTGAGAGCTGCAGTCATGCAGTCATGCAGTCTGTCTCTGAGAGCTGAAGTCATGCAGTCTGTCTCTGAGAGCTGCAGTCATGCAGTCTGTCTCTGAGAGCTGCAGTCATGCAGTCTGTCACTGAGAGCTGCAGTCATGCAGTTTGTCTCTGAGAGCTACAGTCATGCAGTCTGTCTCTGAGAGCTGCAGTCATGCAGTCTGTCACTGGGAGCTGCAGTCACGCAGTCTGTCTCTGAGAGCTGCAGTCATGCAGTCTGTTTCTGAGAGCTGCAGTCATGCAGTCTGTCTCTGAGAGCTGCAGTCATGCAGTCTGTCTCTGAGAGCTGCAGTCATGCTGTCTCTGACTCTGAGAGCTGCAGTCATGCAGTCTGTCTCTGAGAGCTGCAGTTATGCTGTCTGTCTTTGAGAGCTGCAGTCATGCAGTCTGTCTCTGAGAGCTGCAGGCATGCAGTCTCTGAGAGCTGCAGTCATGCAGTCTGTCACTGAGAGCTGCAGTCATGCTGTCTATGTCTCTGAGAGCTACAGTCATGTAGTGTGTCTCTGAGAGCTGCAGTCATGCTGTCTCTATCTCTGAGAGCTGCAGTCATGCAGTCTGTCTCTGAGAGCTGCAGTCATGCAGTCTGTCTCTGAGAGCTGCAGTCATGCAGTCTGTCTCTGAGAGCTGCAGTCATGCAGTCTGTCTCTGAGAGCTGCAATCATGCAGTCTGTCTCTGAGAGCTGCAGTCATGCAGTCTGTCTCTGAGAGCGGCAGTCATGCAGTCTGTCTCTGAGAGCTGCAGTCTTGCTGCTGTCTCTGAGAGCTGTAGTCATGCAGTCTGTCTCTGAGAGCTGCAGTCATGCAGTCTGTCACTGAGAGCTGTTGTCATGCAGTCTGTCTCTGAGAGCTGCAGTCATGCAGTCTGTCTCTGAGAGCTGCAGTCTTGCTGCTGTCTCTGAGAGCTGTAGTCATGCAGTCTGTCTCTGACAGTCATTTGGCTATGTGAGGGCAATCACAAAATGGCTGCCGCTCACAAAATGGAACCTGAGGGTTTCAGGACGGAAACTCTGATTTCAGGGTGATTTCGTCACCCGAATATGACGAAAATGCTTGTGCATAGTATTCTCATCATTTCCGGTCTGCTGATACCAAAATCGTCATGATACAACGATGTTTATAACACGGGTCCAGAATTCTCAGTACTACACCCTCCGTTTATTCTCCATCAAATTGTGGACATAGTAAATCCTTTCATCAACAGATTAGTTAACGATTCATTGAGTTTAGGTATTGTACCCAGACATTGGAAAAAAGCTACAGTTAAACCTCTAATGAAAAAAACCAAATAAAAATCCGACAGAGCTCTCCAATCTACGTCCCATCTCCCTCCTGCCAATACTTGGTAAGATAACTGAAGCCATGGTACATCAAGAATTTTCACACTTCGTGGAAACTCATAACATCCTTCATCATCAACAATCTGGCTTCCGGCCTAAGCAGTCCACAGAAACTGCTCTTCTGGAATTAGCCGATTCCATAAAACTCATTCAAGATGAAGGGAAGAACGCCGTCTTGATATTGCTTGACTTATCAATACCATTTCCCATGACATACTCATTGACAGATTGAGAGGAAATGGTATAACCGATAGAGCTCTTCATTGGATTGGCTCTTTCCTCTCGGAGAGAACCCAAATTATATCCTTAGGATTTTTTTCTTCAAAGGAGAAACAAATTACTGCAGGAATCCCTCAGGGCTCCATATTGAGTCCCCTGCTTTTTAACATTTACATGTCGCCTCTCATTACCCTCATTGAATCACATGGTATATGTGTCACTTCACATGCAGATGACACGCAAGTGATTGTCTCCCTTGAAAAAAACTCAACTAAAGCTGAACAAAATTTCCAAATTTGCTTGATGGAGATCTTCCAGTGGATGGAAAATAACCAACTAAAATGTAATTCCAGCAAAATAGAAATCTTGCCTATTGGGAAAACCATTGAGTTCTGCCCTAGCAAATGGTGGCCGGAAGGCACCACTCCTCCTCCTGTCTCGGTGGAGTCGGCACGGAATCTGGGTATATTCTATGATTCCTCACTTTCCTTTGACCTCCATGTTAGAAATATGGCTGGCTGCTGCTTCAATATCATAAAATCCCTGAAGACATTTTTTGATTTTCTTCCTATTGAAGCTAGAAAGTCTGTCGCAGTTTCTCTTATACTTTCTCGCCTCGATTACTGTAATGGGCTGATGGCAGGGGTAAAGAAACAAACGCTCAAGAAGTTACAGAGCGTACAACATGCTGCAGCGCGGTTGGTGCTTAAACTTCCTAGAAAATGTTCAGCGTCTGCAGCTCTTAGAACTCTGCATTGGCTGCTGATCCACAAAACAATTCTTTTTAAGATTCTACTGACTATTTTTAGATCTCTAAATGATATCGGACCAAGGTACCTAATAAAAAGGTTTACCCATTATAATCCCACCAGAGGTTTGAGGTCAGCAGGGTATAATCTTGCTAACATCCTGAAATTTTGTCGTAAAACGAAAAGAGGCAAAACACTAGGTGTTCTGGCCTACAAGGCCTGGAATTAGATGCCAAATGATCTTAGAATGCAACCCACGGAGGCCGCGTTCAGGAAAAGGCTTAAAACTTGGCTATACAATCTGACACACACGTATGTGCTGAACCTCATCTAGTACCTCATCTCAGTTCTTCTCTACCTTTACATAGGGCCAGGATGCTCCTTTCGGAGCGACAGCTTCGCGCTTTATAAATACCACATAGAAATTATGAAAATGTCACACATACAATCTGAAACCTTGGCAGCTCTGGTTTGTCAAATATAAAGAATCACCTCCAGGAACAGGAACATTCAAAACGCTGCTCAGCCTCATTTTAGCAGCTGTTTCTACATTACACACATTGAATGAAATACAAGTCCTCATTTCAGTTCACTCCTGAATATCATGTCTGTTCCTTTGCAGAAGTTTAAACATTAAAAACATTGCTGGTATTTCACTGAGGGAGGGAGCAGAGCTGGCATGAGGGGCTGAATCTGAGGCTCCTCAAGAGCACACCATGCAAGGGTGAGGACTGTCCTTGGAATGTGAGTGTCTTAAACACCCATGTCTGTGTCTTTGCAGGTGCCAATGGTTGTTTCCCATAACACCCATGTCTGTGTCTTTGCAGGCGCCAATGCTTGTTTCCCATAACACCCATGTCTGTGTCTTTGTAGGCGCCAATGCTTGTTTCCCATGACATCCATGTCTGTGTCTTTGCAGGTGCCAATGCTTGTTTCCCGTATGAGACCCCTCCCCATGTCTGTGTCTTTGCAGGCGCCAATGGTTGTTTCCCATAACACCCATATCTGTGTCTTTGCAGGCGCCAATGCTTGTTTCCCATAACACCCATGTCTGTGTCTTTGCAGGCGCCAATGCTTGTTTCCCATAACATCCATGTCTGTGTCTTTGCAGGCGCCAATGCTTGTTTCCCATAACACCCATGTCTGTGTCTTTGTAGGTGCCAATGCTTGTTTCCTGTATGAGACCCCTCCCCATGTCTGCGTTTTTGCAGGTTTTCCCATAACACCCATGTCTGTGTCTTTGCAGGCGCCAATGCTTGTTTCCCATAACACCCATGTCTGTGTCTTTGTAGGTGCCAATGCTTGTTTCCTGTATGAGACCCCTCCCCATGTCTGCGTTTTTGCAGGTTTTCCCATAACACCCATGTCTGTGTCTTTGCAGGCGCCAATGCTTGTTTCCCATAACACCCATGTCTGTGTCTTTACAGGAGCCAATGCTTGTTTCCCATAAAACACATGTCTGTGTCTTTGCAGGCTCCGATGCTTGTGTCTTTGCAGGCGGCAATGCTTGTTTCCCATAACACCCATGTATGTGTCTTTGCAGGCGCCAATGCTTGTTTCCCCTAACATCCATGTCTGTGTATTTGCTGGTGCCAATGCTTGTTTCCCGTATGAGACCCTGTCATGGACTGTGAGTTTCTCAGAAGAACCCACGTCTGTGTCATTGCAGGCGCCAATGCTTGTTTCCCTGCTGGAGGCGGCGGTTCCGTCCGCGGCCACCAGAGGGCACTCCTCACCTGTTAATGAAACCGGCCGAGGTACACAATGGATGAAAGCAGAAGGGTTTCCTCTTCTGGGTCAGCGGCGGCAGAGACAGCACCAGCAGCGATGGTGACATCGGTTCCTGTCTCTCCTTGTGTGTGCAGCCTGGAGCACAGGAGGAAGGAGCCCTGTATGGTGAGCAGTGACCTTCATCTGCAGACCCCCACAGACCCCAGATATGCCCCCCTCAATCCCAGATCTGCACCTCCCCCCTCAACCCTAGATCTGCCCCTGCTCCTCCTCAGACCACAGATCTGCCCCCCCAACCCCAGATCTGCCCCTGCCCCCTCAGACCCCAGATCTGCCCCCCTCAGTCCCCAGATCTGCCCCCTCAAAACCAGATCTGCCCCTGACCCCCCAGATCCCAGATCTGCCCCCCTCATATCCCAGAACCCCTCCTCAGACCCCAGATCTGCCCCTGCCCCTCCTCAGACCCCAGATCTACCCCTGCCCCCACTCACACCCCAGATCTGCCCCCGATCAACCTCCCAGGAGGAGGAGAGAGTCTGGACACGCCAGCACAGGTTTTTGCTCAGGTACACATGGCACATTTGGCATCCTCTTATTTCTAACATCCTGGGGATTGTAAAGGTACCCAGGGTTTTTGGATTCTCCTGGAGGGGACCGAGAAAATAGGCAAAATATAGCAAAATGTTTACATTTTTTGAAAAAATAGGGAAAAAGTGCTCCAGAGAAAACTTTTTTTCCCTATAAATGACACCATCGAACATTTGCTGTGCTAAGGTCACCATCTTCCCAGCTTGTAGGGACAAAAACAATTTTTTTACAACTGTTTTAGCCCATTTTGCCTATTTTTTGTGCTCTCAACTTTCTTCCAGTTTTTGGTGGAATCCACTGTGAAACCCAGGGGGGATCCAGGAAAGTTGCAGATTTCTGAAAGGAGACAAAACTCAGAATTCACAAAGGGGTCATATGTGTAGATCCCTCAAGATTTTCCCAAATATGCTGACTGTTGAAATAACGAAATATTGAAAATGAGTAGGACAAAAATGCTGTTTGTGACAACGTTTTCATCTGTGAATTTCTGTCACACTGGCCAATTTACAAAACTGTTATTTTTACATCTCTAAACTTGAGGGTGCCCATACTAGAATATGATTCAGAGGACGAGTCTGGCTGAGGTGTTCTGGATGGTGGTCTGGAGTTTGTGTAGCAGGGTTTTGTTGATTCCGTCGTAGAGGGCGTTGGCGTAGTCCAGTCTGCTCGTTATGAGTGCATGGGTGATGGCCTTTCTGCATTCGGTGAGGATCCACTTTAAGGTCCTGCAGAGGATGTGGAGGGAGTTGAAGCAGGTGGAGACGAGGGTGTTGATCTGGCGGTTCAAGTCTTGCTTTCTATGACGATCCTGAGATTCTTGGCATGGGTGGTGAGGGTAGATGTTCGTCCTGTCTTTAGTAGCCACCAGGTGGAGTCCCACGCTGATGTGCTTTTCCCGATGATCACGGTTTAAGTCCGTCAGTGTTTTAGACAGATGATCTTCATCTAGTGGGCAATTCCAGTCACACAGGAATAAAACTTCATCCGGGTACTGGCCTCTTGACCATGAGAGACAGTTGTGTGTCAGTGTAGGAGAGAACGTTGATGTTATGAGAGTGGATGATTCTAGCTAAAGGGATCATGTATGCATTGAAGAGGGTCGGGCTCCGCGAAGATCTGTGTCGACAAAGTCACCGGCATGAAATGTGTACGGTGACAGGATGACTGACTTGGTTCTTCCAATCAGGAAGAAGCAGATCCATCGGAGTGTGTCTCGTTGGATTCTGATCTCCTGGAGGTGTTGGATAAGGATGGGATGGGAGACTGTCTCAAACTCTACAGAGAGGACCAGGAGAATGAGATCACCATGTCTCTTCTGTCCAGAGTCATGCGGATGTCAACCATGGCGGGGATGTGGACAGTTTCCAAGCTGTAATTGGGGCTCAACCAGACTGAGTGGTTTTGAGGAGATGGTGGTCCTTGAGGTATTCAACAAAGTGTCTGTTGACCATTTTCTCCAAGACGTAAACCGGGAATGGTCGCAGGGAGATCGGCCTGTGGTTGGCGAGCGTTTAAGGGTGTTGAGGGGGTTTCCTCAGTAGTGGGAGGACAGTGGTGTCTTTCACTCAAGCAGTTCTTCCTCGGGGTCTGTAGTAAG
Organism: Lissotriton vulgaris; assembly: GCF_964263255.1. Lineage (NCBI taxonomy): Eukaryota > Metazoa > Chordata > Amphibia > Caudata > Salamandridae > Lissotriton > Lissotriton vulgaris. The sequence goes on from NW_028254002.1 coordinate 157,459, forward strand.
ATCGAGAGATCCACCCCTAGGCACCACCAACTCTGAATGTTGTATTAGCGCAGAGTATTGGAGTGGCCAGGCGAGGGAAAGGGGTTTAGGGGATAGGAACTGCGAGGAGCTAGGTTTCAAAAAGAGCATACATAATATTCAGATGGAACCTAAGTTTTGAGTTCCACATAAAACATCCCCCGCTTTTGAAGGATTAGGTTTTTTTTTACCCTGTTTGGTGAACTTAGAACTCTCTCTCTATATATATTCTGCTTTTTTGAAGGTTTCTGTTTTTATACTGGCTCTCTTAAAATTAGGCTGCAAGATAAGGGGGATCAGGTGAAGTCACTTGTTCAACGCCTTAGCTACACCCGATTCTAGATACTGCTACAAGGATACATTCCGTAAAGAGTTTCATTAAATATTTCTCTTCTTCAATAGTTCAATGCCCCAGGTTAAGTCATCTGGCTGCGAAAGAAAGTTACATGAACTGAACAATAATATTCATGAATCATGTTCTTTATTCTTCAGCCAAATGGTTATGTCTCTACGGAGCTGCCTTCCCTGGAATTGTTTCAACTAATAATGGTCTTTAGTAGTAGCGCAAGACATCAGGTTACATTTAGTCTATTCCTTCGAACTAAACTATGATGAGGTTTGCAACGCTAAAAAGTTCGGCCGACTCAGCCCTTACCAGGGGTTTCACTCTCTCCCAAGTGGAGGCTGGATCTTTGGCAGGGCGGGCGTACTCACCACCAAAGCGCTCAGCTGAAGAAACCCTGGCCAACAAACTTTGTCAACAAAACTGAGTGATCCAGTTTATCCCGGGAGCTCAGGAAAGAAGGGGTTACTTCGATCATTTCCTGGAATAGTAATCACGCGGTTCTGAACAGGCACCATTTTATACACGTACCCCACCCAGCATGGTCACTCAGCATGGCCACCAAGCATGGCCACCCATCATGGCCACCCAGCATGGCCACCCAGCATGGCTACCCAGCATGGCCACCCAGCATGGTCAGCAATCGCTGCTTTTGGGAATTGCAGTGCAGATGCGCGATCGTTCTCTGGAACTTAATAATTGGCAATATTAGTCCCAGTGCAGGGGCTCCACGTCAGTCAGGGAGTGGAGAGGATGGTCACCCCTCCCTTTCCCAACTCGTCATAGGGGGTGGATTCATCCCTGTGACGAGTTGTGAAAGGGTGGGGTAGAGGCTGCAGGCAAGCAGAAAGCTGGGAGCTTGAGTCTGCGCACTTTGTGTTCCGGACTTTGAAGACACACTGCGCAGACTCAAGGCGTCGGCTTCCCGCGCGTCTAATGATGACTGGAGCACGTGGGAGCAGGGTGCCATGATTCATTTGCAGCTCCGGTGCCTGTGTTTCACTGGCAGCCAGGAGGTGAGGAGCGGACACGGTGGTCGCACCACAGCGGCCTGTCTGCATCCCCTACAAGCTGCCCTTCCTTGCCCTGGCCTGATCCAAAGGTGACTCCTGCACTAAGGACGCAGCGTCTGCGCCGGCTCTCCGCGGCTCCTCAGGATGATATCAGCTGCTTGTAGGTTTATTCTTGTCTTCATTTAGAGGTGCAGTCCATCCTGCACGGTACTCCGTTCTCTCTCTGCCTTCTCTGCAAAGCTTGGGGAATATTTAAAGTAAGAGGGGCCCTTTGTGCAAGGCCGCAGTGGTGTCTTCCATGCCTGTGTTTATTCACATTTGTATAAAAATGTTTGTAGGAAACTTATCAATGTAGTGAGTAGTGACCTTTTACTCATGACTGCTGACCGGGGCAAATGTTCACCGCTAATGTTAAATGAAAGCATGGCAGAGAGTCCTAAAGACAGAGCAGCAGCAGTGGTCTTAGCGTGTAGATTATTCCTCTGTGTCGACACCTGCTGGGAAAATTCATATTTAACTCACAATCACATGGTGCTTTAAATTAAATAAATACACTTCCAGAACATGTAAGGGGCTACCAAGTTCTACATAGATATTATTACGCATTACACCAAAGTATTTTTTTGGGTCTCGCGTACGCAGCAAGCATAGAAGGAGACCTTTAGTTATCAATTTCCTTTTCCTGCCAAAAATGTGCACGCTTCGCATTGCTTTCAATGGCAACGTGTGCACGTTTGGTGATTCCCTTGTGGGAGCGAGCTTTGAAAGCATCTGTTTGTAATTAGCAGATGGTTCGTGCTCGCTCCCGCAAGGGAAACAGGTGCAGGCCCCTTCCTCTCTCCCCTGCCCCTGCTGCCTCCTCCTGTCCTCTTGATTTTTTACTTTTACTGCGAGGCGTGCGCGCTTGTTTTTAAATGCAGTTAAAACAGAAAACAGTTAACTTTTAATAGTTGATGTTCTTCCCTTCCCTAAGGACCCAAAGTGAGTGAGCAAGTGTATGAACCTAATTGTCTTGTGTTCCCTGTGGCTTCTACAGCTCACAGTGTGTGTTGCCCAGGTTGTATGAATGTGAGGGCAGGCTAGTTGTGTGGGATGGAGGCTTGAGGATGGGTTGGGAGGGTCTGGGCTCGCCAGATGAGTTGTGCTTGAACCGTTTGTGGTGTCATGGAAGCTGTGGTGAGGGGGTTCTCCTGGCCTCTAACAGAGAACTGTGCAGGCCTTTGTTCCCAGGCCTGGCGCCAGGGTGCTGGCCGAGTTGCTTTAAAAGTGGCTGCTACAGTGAAATTTTTTAAAGCAACCAGCTATTTCAGTTATTGCACATGGGATGGATGCATCCGGTGTTCTGCTGGCAGTTTTAGGCACCAGAATATGCCATTCAGACACACAACGCTTAATCGAACTCATCATTTCCTGTGATATAGCATGCTGTCGTCCTACAGCTGGTGAGCTGTGTAACCAGAATTGACTGAAGAGGACACAACGGTCGGTGCCTGCACCAGTGATCATTATAACTAATTGTTCCATGCCTATCATGATAGAAATGCAAGTAAGGTGATGTGAAGGAACTGTCCCCATGTCGCGGTCCTCAGACGGCTCTGCCCGCGTGTTTACCTAGCAGGCTGTGGGCAGGTGAGTGCCAAGGCACTCTTTTCGTGTGTGTAAGGTGAGCATCTAAAGATATAGCACCTAAACTAAAACATGGTGGATATTGGCTAAAACACAGAAACAATCTACATTGTTGAAAGAATAGGCATGGGGGGGTTATTCGTCCCTAGATTGGGCAAATGGATGCCATGTGCGTCCGGTTCAGAGGGCCCTGAAGCATGTTTGTATGTCCACGCAGCTGTGGCAATAGAAACGTGTGAGGTGTTTAACCCGCTGTGATGTATCCATGTAGGTGCGTTGTGGCAGTAGTAACGGGTGAGGTGTTTAACCCGCTGTGATGTATCCATGCAGGTGCGTTGTGGCAGTAGTAACAGGTGAGGTGTTTAACCTGCTGTGATGTATCCATGCAAGTGCGTTGTGGCAGTAGTAACAGGTGAGGTGTTTAACCCGCTGTGATGTACCCAGGCAGCTGCGTTGTGGCAGTAGTAGCGGGTGAAGTGTTTAACCCACTGTGATGTATCCATGCAGCTGCGTTGTGGCAGAAGTAACGGGTGAGGTGTTTAACCTGGAGTGATGTATCCATGCAGCTGCGTTGTGGCAGTAGTAACGGGTGAGGTGTTTAACCTGCTGTGATGTATCCATGCAGCTGCGTTGTGGCAGTAGTAACGGTTGAGGTGTTTAATCAGCTGTGATGTATCCATGCAGGTGCGTTGTGGCAATAGTAACTGGAGAGGTGTTTAGCCTGCTCTGATGTATCCAGGCAGGTGCGTTGTGGCAATAGTAACGGGTGAATTGTTTAGCCTGCCCTGATGTATCCAGGCAGGTGCGTTGTGGCAATAGTAACAGGTGAGGTGTTTAACCTGTTGTGATGTATCCATGCAGGTGCGTTGTGGCAATAGTAACGGGTGAGGTAGGCAGAGGAGGCGAGGCCTGTCCAGGGATGCAGAGGGGGTGAGGCCTGTCCAGGGATGCAGAGGATGTGAGGCCTGTCCAGGGATGCAGAGGAGGTGAGGCCTGTCCAGGGATGCAGAGGGGGTGAGGCCTGTCCAGGGATGCAGAGGGGGTGAGGCCTGTCCAGGGATGCAGAGGGGGTGAGGCCTGTCCAGGGATGCAGAGGAGGTGAGGCCTGTCCAGGGATGCAGAGGGGGTGAGGCCTGTCCAGGGGGAGCAGAGGAGGTGCGGCGTGTCCAGGTGGTGCAGAGGAGGTGAGGCCAGTCCATGGGAAAAGAGAAGGTGAGGGCTGTCCAAGGGTCTGAGGAGGTGATGCCTGTCCAGGGGTGCAGAGGAGGTGAGGCCTGCACAGGGGGTGCAGAGAAGGTGAGGCCTGTCCAGGGATGCAGAGGGGGTGAGGCCTGTCCAGGGGGAGCAGAGGAGGTGCGGCGTGTCCAGGTGGTGCAGAGGAGGTGAGGCCAGTCCATGGGAAAAGAGAAGGTGAGGGCTGTCCAAGGGTCTGAGGAGGTGATGCCTGTCCAGGGGTGCAGAGGAGGTGAGGCCTGCACAGGGGGTGCAGAGAAGGTGAGGCCTGTCCAGGGGTGCAGAGGAGTCGAGGACTGTCAATGGGGTGCAGAGGAGAGGTCTGTTCAAGGGGGTGCAGAGGAGGAGAGGCCTGTCCAGAGTGCAGAGGAGGAGAGGCCTGTCCTGGGGTGAAGAGGAGGTGAGTCCTTTTGAAGGGTGTGCAGAGGAGGTGAGGCCTGTCCAGGGGAGCAGTGTCTCTCTTCGGGCCTGTGCAGGAAAGGCCTGTCTAGGACTGCAGAGGAGGAGAGGCCTCTCCACGGGGTCTGATGAGGAGAGGCCTGTCCAGAGGAGCTGAGGCCTGTCCAGGGGTGCAGAAGAGGAAAGGCTTTTCCAGGGGTGCATGAGAGCTGAGGCCTGTCCAGGGGTGCAGAGGAGGCGAGCCCTGTCCATGGGTGCAGTGTCTTCCTTCAGGGAATGTGCATAGTGGCCCGAGACTCAGGGTGGAGTCAGAGGCGCTGGATGGGGTGGAATGAACTCTGGGCTCCTCTGTCCTTAATGAGAATCCTTCACTGAGAGGCCTGTCCAGAGGAGGGGCAGATGATGAGGGGCCTGTGCAGGGGTGCACAGGAGGTGAGGCCTGTCCAGGGGTCCAGAAGAGGTGAGGCATGTCCAGGGGTACAGAGGAGGTGAGGCCTGTCCAGGAGTGCAGAGAAGGTGAGGCCTGTCCAGGGGTCCAGAAGAGGTGAGGTCTGTCCAGGAGTGCAGAGAGAAGAGGCCTGTCCACGGTGCAAAGGAGGAGAGGCCTGTTCAGGGGTGCAGAGGAGATGAGGCTTGTCCAGGGGGCAGAGGAGGCGATGCCTGTCCAGGGGTGCAGAGGTAGCGAGGCCTGTCCAGGGGTGCAGAGGAGGTGAGGCCAGTCCAGGGGTGCGGAGGAGGTGAGGCCTGTCTAGGGGTGCAGAGGAGATGAGGCCTGTCCAGAGGAGGTGAGGCCTGTCCATGGATAGCAGAGTAGGTGAGGCCTGTCCTGGGGTACAGAGGAGGGGAGGACTGTCCAGGGGTGCAGAGAATGTGAGGTCTGTCCTGAGGGGTGCAGAGAAGATGCCTCTCCAGCGGGAACTGGGGAGATGAGGCCTGTCCTGGGGCAGAGGAGGTGAGGCCTGTCTAGGGGGTGCACAGGAGGTAAGGCCTGTCCTGGGATACAGAGGAGGAGAGGCCTGTCCAGGGGTGCAGAGGATGTGAGGCTTATCCAGGGGGTGCAGACGAGGTTACGCCTGTCCAGGAGGTCCAGATTTGGTAAGGCCTGTTCAGGTGTGCAGAGGAGGTGAGGCCTGTCCTGGGGAGAAGAGGAGGAGAATCCTGTCTAGGACTGCAGAGGAGGAGAGGCCTCTCCACGGGGTCCGATGGGGAGAGGCCTGTCCAAAGGAGCTGAGGCCTGTCCAGGGGTGCCGAGGAGGAAAGGCTTTTCCAGGGGTGCATGAGAGCTGAGGCCTGTCCAGGGGTGCAGAGGAGGCGAGGCCTGTCCATGGGTGCAGTGTCTTCTTCAGGGGATGTGCATAGCGCCCCGAGACTCAGGGCGGAGTCAGAGGCACTGGATGGGGTGGAATGAACTCTGGGCTCCTCTGTCCTTAATGAGAATCCTTCACTGAGAGGCCTGTCCAGAGGAGGGGCAGAGGAGGAGGGGCCTGTGCAGGGGTGCACAGGAGGTGAGGCCTGTCCAGGGGTCCAGAAGAGGTGAGGCATGTCCAGGGGTACAGAGGAGGTGAGGCCTGTCCAGGGGTGCAGAGAAGGTGAGGCCTGTCCAGGGGTCTAGAAGAGGTGAGGTCCGTCCAGGGGTGCAGAGGAGAAGAGGCCTGTCCAGGGTGCAGAGGAGGAGAGGCCTGTTCAGGGGTGCAGAGGAGATGAGGCTTGTCCAGGGGGCAGAGGAGGCGATGCCAGTCTAGGGGTGCAGAGGAAGCGAGGCCTGTCCAGGGGTGCAGAGCAGGTGAAGCCTGTCTAGGGTTGCAGAGGAGGAGAGGCCTGTCCAGGGGTGCAAAGGGGGTGAGGCCAGTCCAGGGGTGCGGAGGAGGTGAGGCCTGTTCAGGGCTGCAGAGGAGGTGAGGCCTGTCTAGGGGTGCAGAGGAGATGAGGCCTGTCCAGGGGTCCAGAGGAGGTGAGGCCTGTCCATGGATAGCAGAGGAGGTGAGGCCTGTCCTGGGGTACAGAGGAGGGAAGGCCTCTCCAGGGGTGCAGAGGAGGTGAGGTCTGTCCTGAGGGGTGCAGAGAAGTTGCCTCTCCAGCGGGTACTGCGGAGGTGAGGCCTATCCAGGGGTTGCAGAAGAGGTGAGTTCTGTCAAGGGGGAAGTGAGGAGGTGAGGCCTGTTCAGGAGGAGCAGAGCAGGTGAGGCCTGTCCATGGATAGCAGAGGAGGTGAGGCCTGTCCTGGGGGCAGAGGAGGTGAGGCCTGTCCAGGGGTGCAGAGGAGGTGAGGCCTGTCCTTGGATACAGAGGAGGAGAGGCCTATCCAGGGGTGCAGAGGATGTGAGGTCTATCCTGAGGGGTGCAGAGAAGATGCCTCTCCAGCGGGAGCTGGGGAGGTGAGGCCTATCCATGGGGTGCAGACGAGGTTAGGCCTGTCCATGGTGTCTAGAATTGGTGAGGCCTGTCCAGATGTGCAGAGGAGGTGAGGCCTGTCCTGGGGAGAAGAGGAGATGAGCATGAGGAGGTGAGCCTGTCCAAGGTGTTGCAGAGGAGTTGAGGCCTGTCCAGGGGGTGCAGAGGAGGCGAGGCCTGTTGTCAAGGGTTTTGGTTACTGACAGTGCAGACACTCCCAGGAGCAGAGCAATGAGATTTTTCAAATTCCACCACTGGTTATCCCACAGCCACCAACTGAAGAGTTAACTAGTGGCTGTGGGAACCCAGCCGGGGAAAAGGGTAATGGGACAGAGAAGAGATTGCCTGACCTTCTGGCTCTTCCACTCTACTTCTTCCTTTCTGTCTTACTCCGTTTTATTCCTTTCTTACTCCCTCTCCATCTTTAAGCATGAGTAGAAATCGCTGTAAAAGAAAAGCACACCATTACTAATTTCCTTCAATTCCTTCTCCACTTTCTTTCTCTCTCTCTCTCTCTCTCTCTCTCTCTCTCTCTCTATTTCCTTACCCAGAGTGCCTGTGGCTTTTGCTCCTCTTCTATTCTTCAATATAAGTATTTTATTCTTTGGTAACCTGCATTATAAACAACATTTTAGCACCCTTTAACTCTGTGAGTTCATTCACTCTTTTTCAATCATTCGTTCATTCACTCTCTGCCTTACTTTCTTATCTTCTGAATTCTTGTTACTTCCCCCTTAGGAACCTTCTGGAGCCTCCGCCGTCATCGAAGCAACAAAGAAATCAGGAACTGAAGTATTCAATGGGTAAGTATTAATTCTTCTCTTTACATATTTTTTTCTATTTACTTTAAATTGGTATTTCTCTTTAGTTCTAAATGACCTAACTAAGCGACGCACCGAAGCGCTCTAACCTGCGCCTAAGCCTGGCACAAAACGGCACTATTTTTATCTAACTAGACTACAGAAAATCCGTTGGTGAGTGCGCGGTTCTAAAATCAACCGGCGTACTTCACAGCTTGTCTAGACCTTGCGCCCGTGTCCAGGACAAAAGGATTAGACCGGCAACTTCCACCGCGGTCCTTCCTGTTGGTAGTACAGGGGAGAATGCCCGGTTCCACAGTATAATCACCCGCGACCTTTAGCGAGCGGGTAATTCTTGCAATGCCGGTTCAATGGCAGATATTGCGGGACAAAGAAGAGCTTTGATTCCTTTTTCCTGCACCCTGACAGTACCCCCTCGCAAGGTTAAGCCTCCGAGCTGAGGTTTGTGAGGATTTTACGAGTGAAAAATCTTAGTTATTCAGGGAGCATGAACATCTGATTGTTCCACCCACGACCTATCCTCTGGGCCAAAACCCTTCCAGTCTACAAGATAGAAGATTTTCCCTCGAATGGACTTTGAAACTAGGATTGTTTTAACTTCAAATTCTTCTTGTCCTTCCACTAAAATAGGTTCTCTGTTTCTCAATTCTTTCAAATGGGGTGAAACCTTTTTAAGATGGGAAACATGAAACACTGGGTCTTTTTTTAGCTTTGTTGGTAGTTTTAGTTTGAAAGTCATTGGATTCACAACTTTCTCCACAAGAAATGGACCTATAAATCGGGTTTGAAACTTTCTATTTCCTTTAAGCTTTAGGTTTCTTGTGCCTAACCAAACCCTGTCCCCTGTACTCAAATCTAGTTCAGGTCTTCTTTTTTTATCTGCACTTTGCTTGTAGCGTTCCTTAGCTTTCATTAAGTTCTTGGTGGCAGACTCGTGTACCTTGCTAAGATGCTGTACAAAGTTTTGTGCTGCAGAGGAATTTGGATGCCTTCATAATTCAAGTAGAAAGGGGGAAAACCAGTATAGGCATTCTTAGCATTATTATGTGCAAACTCTGCGGTCCAAAGAAGATCAGGCCACTCTCCCTCTTGATCCAAGAGAAACAGTATGAGATACTTTTCTAAATCTTGATTGGCCCTTTCGGTTTGACCATCTGTTTGTGAATTAAAACTCGTTGAATAACATGTCTCAATTCCCAAACCCCTTGAGTAATCCTCCCAAAAATGGGATAGAAATTGAGATCCACGATCTGTGATCAAAACCTTTGGAATGCCATGTATCTTAATAACACTTTGATTGAATTGTGTGACTATTTGTTTTGCAGATGACTTCAGGGCAACAAAATGCTCAATTTTTGAGAAGGCGTCTTCTATGACTAATACTGAATTGAATCCCTGACTAGAAGGCAATTCAACAATCAAATCCATAGTCACAGTGTGCCAGGGAAATGGTGGGGTAGGCAAAGGTCTCAATAAACCCTGAGGAGCCAGCTTATCTTTCTTCCCCATTGTACAAATCTCACAGCCTTCCACATAAACTTGAACATCTTTAGACAACCCTGGCCACCAAAACTGTCTCCTTAACAACTCCTCCGTTTGATGGATTCCAGGGTGACAAGCCAATGGAATGTCATGACAGTCGATCAATGCTTGTTGTTGAAGTTCTTTGATTGGTAAGTACAAGGCCTTGGAATGAAACAGTAATCCATCAACAATTTCTCGAGTTGACTCCTTCTCCGCCCAGGGCTGCATTTCTTCAGAAGTTAAGGCTTCATTGACCTTGTCTACGAGAGTTTTCTCACTAGTAGCTCCAATGATCGTAGTTTCAGGAACTATCTTTTGATCTCTGTTAGATCTGGGGGTCTCTGGTTGGCTCAGGTAGGTACTTGTGACAAGCAGGGACCCTCTCCTCTAGTCAGGACAAGGGATTACACTCCTAAAATAACCCCTGCTCACCCTCTAGGTAGCTTGGCATGAGCAGTCAAGGCTTAATTCAGAAGCGTTATAATTTAAGCAGTTGTGACCACATACAGTAAACCAGTGACAACACTACAAATGGACACCACACAGCTTTTATATAAAAAATAAGTAGACTTTATATGGAGTTACCACAAGACCATAAACGACAAAACTACACACTCTGATTACTTTAGGATGGTAGATTTAAGCTTAGTTCAGTTCAGTTCTTAGATGCGACACTCTGCGTCAATATACCTTAGGTTGCGTTGCGCTTCCACGACAAGCAATGTCGCAGCGATGGGAAATGTGACAAAGTTCAGGTGCAAAGAAATAAAGACGTGAAGATCTTCCAGATGAAGCACGCTTCTCGGGTATGCGAGAAGTTCTCGGTTCTATGCATGGACTACAGCAGCGACATCCAAGATGCGACGGCAGCAGCTCCAGCGGCGCCGCTCTTCTCCCACGATGCGTGGTGCTTCCACACGATGCGACAACTACAGCGGCGACATCCAAGATGCGACGGCAGCAGTACTGATGGTGGCGCGCTTCTCGGGGGATGCGAGGTGCTCTTGGTCGATACTGTGCAATGCAACAGTTCCAGTGGCGATACCCTCCTTCGGAGCTGCCATGGCAGGCACAGCGACGGCAACACGCTCCGACCTCATTGCGAGATTCTTCTCCTGATGCGGTGCAGTACGTCAACTACAGCGGCGACAACCTCCTTCGGAGTTGCGCCGGCAGCAGCAGCGATGGGGACACGATTCCTCTTCGTTTTGGCACGCTTCTCTCCAATGCGGTGCACCCCCCTTTCGGAGTTGCGATGGCAGGCACAGTGACGGCGACACGCTTCTTCTCGTTGAGTTGCGCTTCCAGCTCCTTGCGACAAGCATTTCCTCAGAAGACCCAAAACAGCAGGAGGTACTTCCACAAAAACTCTGGGGAGCTGGGGGTTGAAGTCTGTTGTCCCTGAGACTTCAGCAGGAGGCTAGCTCTTTTCCAAGCACTTGGAGATTCTTCACAAGTTGAAAGCAAAGTACACAAAGTTCTTTTCTCCTTCCTCTGGAAGTAAGGCAACCACTGCAGGCCAATCCAGCAAGCAGCACTTCAGCTCAGGAATAGTCTCTGCTCAGTTTCTTCAGGTTCCTCTCCTCAGTAAACGCTTCTTCTTGTAGTCCAAAGTGATCTAATTCCATGGGATCAGGGTCCCAATATTTATACCCCAAAATCCTTTGTTCTCTGAGGGGAGAGGGGCCTTTGCCCAGTCCAAACCAGTTCTGAAGCACTCTGTTTACCAGACTTCTCCATTCCTTTCACAGTGCAGGGCATGCACATCAGACGCCCCACAGGAGGGGGAGCCAGCATTGTGGAAGACAAGTGCAGTGCTGGAGCACTTTATTTACATGACTCCTTCTCTTCTTTCAGTGTGCAGGGCAGAGACATCAGCCGCTCCGAAGGAGATAGAGCCAGCATTGTGGAAGGCAGGCACAGCCCTATTCAGAGTTCAGGTGCAACTCCTCCCTCCCATCTAGATGCAGATCTCTCTATTCACCACTGGGTGACTCATCCTGTCTCTTGGAAGCCCCCAGCCCTGTCACTCACAAAACCAGACAAAGGAATACACAACCTAGCAGAGGCAGGCTTGAAAGGTTAGGCAAGCAAATACCTACTTTCTAAAAGTGGTATTTGCAAACACAGAATATTAAAACCAAGAGTTCATTCATACTATGACTAAACTCCATTTTCTACCATGTTCTCGGGGTCTGTTAGGATTATAAAATGTAACAAGTCTAACAGCCCATTCTGGCCTATAGAGAACAGGTAGCCTTGCAATAGTGAAACACGAAAATGGCTGTAATTCACTATTAGGACATGCCACACATATCAGGGCTTGCCCTACCTTATACTTACAATGCACCCTGCCTACCTTAGGGGTTTCTGATCTGAAGAAAAGGGAAGGTTTAGGGACTGGCAAGTGGGTGCTCTTGCCCAGTCAGCATGACAGTACCAGACTGCACACAGGCTCTGCAATGGCAGACCTTAGACACATTTTACATGGCTGCTTCTGTGGGTGGCACAACCAGTGCTGCAGGCCCACCAGCAGCATTTGGATTTACATGCCCTGGGCAAACGTAGTCCACTAGACCAGGGTCTGATAAGTAAACCAAATAGCCAAACATGGAACCACGGATTAATACATTAATTTATAATAGGGAGAGCATATGCACCACATGTTTTGCTCTGAGATGGTAATGTTGCCATTCTTGGAAGGCATCTTTGAAAGTGAGGAGTTCTTTATCTGAAATAGTATCAGTTATTTCCGTTGGTTGCAATTTTCTAGATTCAACTGTTCGATCTCATAGTGTCTCTGTGAAAGTACCCCTCCGATGCCCTGTTCAGAAGCATCAGTCTCCAGGTAAAACGGTTGGTTAGGATACGCATGCAGCAGAATTGGCGCAGTGGAAAAACTCTTCTTTAAGAACTGGAAAGCATCTTCTGCCTCGGCCGACCATTAAAAGGGACTCCTTTCCTTAGCAATTTAGTAATTGGAGGTACCTTCAGGGAAAATTCTCGAATGAATCTGCGATAGAAATTTGCAAACCCGATGAAGCTCTGTATTTCATACTTAAATCCTCACAGACGGGATTTAGGCCGGGCCAGAGCACGGAGCCTGAAATGGTTGCGGTAGTAGAAGAAGCCAGAAAGATCATAGATTCAGGAGGATCAGTGGCAGTGATCCTCCTGGATCTGAGTGCGGCCTTCGACACCGTTAACCATCTTACCCTGGTCCACAGACTTGAGGGTCTGGGCATTTCTGGGTCTGCCCTGTCCTGGCTGGAATCCTTTTTGAACAGCCGGTCTTTTCAGGTGGCGGATGGTAATTTCACTTCTCAAATAACACCTGTACACTGTGGTGTTCCTCAGGGCTCTTCCCTGAGCCCAACCCTTTTTAACGTTTACATGTCCCCCCTTGAGAAGATTGTCACCCCATTCGGTATCAAGTTATTAACCTATGCAGATGATACCCAGTTGGTTGTATCCCTAAGTCAGCGCGACCATTCCCCTATCATTATCTATTCCTGTCTTGGGGTCATTACCAAATGGGTGGACAGGTCCCATCCGAAGCTAAATGGCAACAAGACGGAGATCTTGGTTCTGGGCAACCGATCACACTATCGCCCAGAGACCTTGTGGCCTCCCTGCATGGGTACACCCCAATCCCTAAGTGTGAAATTAAAAGTCTGGGAATTTGGCTGGACGAAGGCCTCACCTTTACCACCCATGCCAGAAAAACTGCTGGAACCTGCTATGGCCTCTTGCGCACTTCCCGAAAATGTTTACCCTTACTCCCCACTCAATCCCGAAAGCTGCTGATCCAAGGTCTGGTACTGTCCCTCGGGCCCCCAACAAAGTGATGGCAAAGCTCCAGGTTGTGCAAAATGTTGCTGCCCGACTTCTCACGGGCTCGAACAGCCGTTGCTCAGCCAAACCAGCCCTTAAGTCACTCCACTGGCTGCCTATTCAAGAAAGGGTGCACTTTAAGACCCTTTGTACCACTCATAAAATCCTGCATGGGAAGGCCCCTCCCATTCTAAAGGAACTTGTCGTTCCCCACAAAACTAATAGAACCCTCCGTTCCACACACCTACACCTGACATCAATACCCAGGATCAAGAGGGCTCGATCTGGAGGCCGTCTCTTTTCATATAATGCCTCCAAACTGCCATTAAACATCCGGTCCCAGCCCGAACTGCTTTCATTTCGCAAACTTCTTAAGACATGGCTGTTCCCTTAATCTTCCCCCTTTCAACCTCTTCTGCTCTATCACTAGCGCTGGGACGCTCATGGGCAGCCATGCGCTTTACAAATCTGTAAACATAAACATAAACATAAACATAAACAGAGGTTGGAGGAGGCCGATTTAAGAACGCCTCATTCTTTTTAGCATCCATGGTAAGACCTTCTGGGCAATTACAAATCCCAAGAAATCCACAGGTTTCACTCCAAAAGCGCATTTTTCAAGTTTTACGTTAAGCTCACTTTCCTTCAGGCAATGCAAAACTCTTTTGACCTGTTGCCGATCTTCTTCTGATGAGGAATAAATCAAAATGTTTTTGATGTAAACAATTGCGCATTGATCAATGAACTCCTTCAGGACATCATTAATGAAGTACTGGAACGCTGCAGGAGCGTTGCTCAACTGTAGGGCATCACTTGGTACTCATATAATCCATACTTTGTTCTATTTTCTATTTTTTTTTTTTATTTTCTTTCCACACTTCCAAGACATGATAGACATTTGACAATACACAATTTCCATATATAATGCTTACTTGATTATCATACATTGTTTTATCCAGCTGGGCCTTTTCGTTAGAGCCCATCAAGAAAAATACGCAAAAAAGAACATGAATGTAAATAATCTGCTGGGAAAGATTAATTTGCCTTATCATTGCAAAATCCCCATTTTTTTACTTTAGCTTAAAAAATATAGTTGTCATGTTGCATTGCCACAGTTGTTAGTCTTTATACCTTCCATAATTCCTTGTATTTTACAGATTAGTATTCTCAATTATTCATATGGGCCAAGAATTGCTCCCAACTCATAAGACCCAATTTCCGTTTTCGTGCCCCCTTTAGCGAATATAGACTAAATTCCAAACTTGAAATTCTATATAACTTGGCCCTCCACACCTCAAATCTTGGAGGCTCCTGGCATAGCCAGTCCCCCGCTATACATAAGCGGGCAATAGTCATTGCAACAAATAAAAATATCTGAACTTATATAAACTACCCCCCTTTGAAACATCCTGGCCCATCCCTAACAACATCAAAGCTGGGGTTATCCGTACAGGTGTCTCTAGTATATCAGATAAAAATCTTTCCATAGCTTGTATGAAAGGAAGCAATTTAACACAAGTATAAAAAATAAGATCTATATCCACATCGGATGAAACACATCGGAAACATTTGCCATAGTAACTGCTACCCCATTTTTTCATCCGCGCGGGTGTATAATATAACCTGACTATAGTTTTAAAAAACTGTACTTGTAAATTTTCTGACATAAGAACTTCCCTAGCTCTTACAATCGCTTCCTCTATTGATATATCTTTTTCATTCTCACCAAGAGTTTCTACCCAATATGCCATATGTTTTTCCAAGTCATCCTTCTTTCTCGAATTTAAGATTTTGTACAATCCACCAATTCTACTGTGAGCCTTTAGAGCCTCCATCAAAGGGTTAGATATCACTTTTAAGTTCTTTTTAACAAAAAAATCCCTGATTTGTAAATACTTGAAAAACTGTGTTTGTGGTATGCCATAAACCTGTGAAAGGGATGAGAACTGTTTGAAAGTTCCACTTTGATCATACAAATCACCTAGCATCTTAATCCCTTTAGCATGCCAGGTCCTCGCCACACTATCACCACAAATAGCTGGGAGCAATTTTATCGCATTTAATGGGGTATAACAAGTTATAGTTCCTAAGTCGATTAATTTGCGTACTTTCTTCCAAATTTTAGTGGCTGCTACTACCGTCTTAAACTTCACTCTTTTGTAATAGCTCCATTCTATCTCCCTGAACAAACTCCGATTTGCTGCCATTCCCAGGATTAAATGATATATAGAGATATTGGAACTTAACTTTGTTACATTAATTCCCTCTTCATCTCCCATCAATAAAATATGCATCTTTTGCAGAAAGCAGACATAATAATACAATAGAAAATCAGGAACCGATAGTCCCCCCCTGTCTTTTGGTAGCGTCATAAACCGCATAGCTCTCCGTGGTTTACCAGTCCATATGAATCTGGCACACAAAGCCTGTAGTTGTTGTATTTGGGCTGGTAGTATTTCTAATGGTAAGGATCTAAAAAGATATAGAACACTTGGTAATATACTCATTTTTAATATATTGGTTCGGCCGATTAAAGTAAAATGTAGCCTCCCCCACTTCTCTAAGGATTCCGCTATATTTCTGTACAGTGTAACCCAATTAGCTGAGACTACCTCCGACATGGCTGTCCTTATCTTAACCCCCAAGTAGGTTGCTTTTACTACTTTTCTCTAGGATCATTGACCTTCACTGTTTCAGAACACACCTGCTGTGTTTTTGTGGCATTTAACTTACAGCCGGACAATAAACCGAAAATCTTGGCTAAGTGTTCAATTTCCCCCAATCCAAGAATCGGATCTTCTGTAGTCACTGCAATATCATCTGCAAAGGCATAAACAGTATGGGGGATATTGCGCACATAGAAAGGTTTGATAGCCTCGCTGCTAATGAGCATACCAATAAAGGGATTTATATATAATGCAAAAAGAAGAGGCGAGCAAGGGCATCCCTGCCTTGTACCTCTAGTTATCTGCACTATGTCTGAAGTTGCTCCCATAGACGCTATCCTAGTAGTTGGTGTCACATATAAAATTTGCAATGCCGTCATAAATTTCCTAGGAAATCCAATTTTCTCCATTAACTTCCATAAATACTTCCATTCCACGCGGTCGAACGCTTTTTCAGCGTCGAGTATTATCAGCCCTAAACTGCGTTTCTCTACCTCTGCTATATCAAACAAAGTAATAACTTTGTTGATATGTGCTACTGTTCCTCTCCCTGGAATGAAGCTGTGCTGCTCATCAAATACTAGTGAGGTAATGACTTTTGATATCCGGTTTGCTAGAGTTTGGGAATAAATCTTCCCATCACAGTTTAAAAGTGATATGGGGCGATATGACCCCGGAAGATCGGTTTCTTTTCCCTTCTTACCGAAAACAACTATAGTGGCTTCGTCCCATGATTTCGGTCAGGACCTGCTGCTTTACTCATTGCCAACGTTTTAACTGCTATAGCTACCTCCTCCTTTGATAGAGGTGCCTCCAATAAATCCACCACTAGTGGGTCTAGATTGGCAAGTGTTCCTAGTAGAGTAAGATCTATTTCCTCCAAATTAGTTTGTTCTGTCTTCTACAATTCTGAATAAAAGTCGTAGAAAATAGCCAATATGTCTTGGGGTCTAGTTTTTAGAGTCCCTGTTTTATCTTTCATAGACGATATATTCCGACTAGCATCCTTCATACGCAATTTTAAGGCTAAAGGTCTTCCTATTGCTTCACCATACTCATGGCAGATCTTGTGTTGCGCCAAATATTTTCTTGCGTTTTTGCTATCCGACATGACCAATATTTTTGCCTTTTTCTTTGCAACCTCAACCTCTAATGTTTTCACATCACCCTGGGTAGCTATCCCCCTTGTTAAGTTCTCTTCTGCCGATTGTAATCCCTGATATAGCCTTTCCATGTCTGTTTTTAACTTTCTTTGCCGGGCGAGCCCAAAATTTAAGACCTCTCCCCTAAACCAGGCTTTAAATGTATCCCAAACAATGTTGATTGGGGCCGAATTTTTATTATTCTTGAAAAATTCTCTTATCCACATCTTCATATAAGCTATAAACTCTTCATTGTAGCATAATTTTTGATCAAAGGTAAATTTCCTTGTTATAGCAAATATCCCCCAACCAACAATTGACAGAACAATGGGTGTATGATCAGACGAAATGTTAGGATAAATCTGCATTTTCACTTTGGCTAAGTGGGGCACTTCCACAAAAAAGTAGTCCAATCTGACTTTTTTTTTGGTGGGGAAAAGAATAACAAATAAAGCCAGGATCCATCGGAAACAGGGAGCTCCAAACATCCACCAGACCGTAATCTTTTAACACATTAAGGAGGGCCCTGCAAACCTGCGGCTTCCGGCCTTTGTAAGTCTTCACGCCCCCATCAATCTCATGCTTTGTTAAATTAATGTTCATATCCCCGCAGATAATCAGGGGGATAGCCCAGGTTGCAAGTTCAACATGCACTTTGTCCAGAACCCCAGAGTCATCTATATTAGAGCCATAGATATTACATATTGTAAAATTCCCATGTTGCCCCCCACATTCAACCATCGCCCACCTACCATTTGTTTCTGTTGCTTTCGGTCGTATCGTAACCAAATCCCTTTTTGCTAAAATGGCAACCCCCGTGTCATACCAGATTGTTGGGACGAGGCTAAAATAATAAACCCCAGTTCTGCTAATACTTGATGCTTATTCCAAGGGAAATGGGTTTCTTGTAGGCAGACCACATCTGGAGCGACATGGCGCAGCTCAGCTGCTACTCTTCTTCGTTTATTAAAGTTGTTTAGCCCAGAAACGTTTAGCGAGCATATTCGAAGGTCTCTAATAGTAGACATAAGGCTCAGATAGAAATTCCGCAGGAATAGGCCCATTTAACCTTAGAAAAACCATCAAATAGTTTTTTGTCAATTTGCCTACCATATTATTTATTAAGTTCCGTACCATCTTGAAATGCAAGTGTGGATTTTTTGTCCCCTTTTTCCACCAAGTCCCTCCACCTACCCTTCCCTCCCTCTACCCAGCTACCCCCTTGCCCACCCTTCCCAATAACGAGGCGTTCGGACTTATGGTCCTGTAGATGTAACTGGCAAGTCCCCGCAACCCCCACAAGACTGCTACTCTACAACTCTGTTCACTCCTAAAAAAAAAAATAGGAAAGAGATCGTTCCTTCCTACTATAGAGAGACCTTAACCTATCTATAGATTATGTGCCCGACAAATCTTCTTAAAGAAAGGAAAGATACAGCATCCCTAGCAACTATTACGCCTTGTAGCAAACACAACATTTTTTTTTTTTTAAATTAGTACCCTGTCACTTCATTCGAAGACTACATAACCCCCTGAATTCCTTCTTTCTTGCCCCCCCGGTGATTAATATTTATCTGGTTGGGCTGGTAATCTTGCTTAAAAATTCCTTAGCCTGCCCCACATTAGTAAAGAAGTATGTTCGCTCCTTATAAATGATCTTCAACTTTGCGGGATTAAGAAGGACCACTTGAGCGCCCTTGGCCTGTATTGGGGTAATTAACTGTCGTAGTTACCATCGGTTGTCAACCGTATATTTACAGAAATCGGGGGTTACAAAAAACTCAAACCCTGGGCCAGGCCGTCTTTTATCGGGTCTTACAAGTTTGAATACCTCTTCTCAGGCAAGAAAGCTATTAAAAGAGATTAATAGAGCCCTAGGCCTGCCCATATTTCTCTCTACCCCTTTCTCCATTCCTTGACCTGCAGTCCCTTTCAATTTGAATGGAAAACGGTGTGCTCTTTCGACCTCCCTGTCCCAGTCCCACTTTGTAAGTTCCGGGAAGGCTTCTTGGCCTTCTTTGCCTTCAGGGAGTTGGAGGACCCTCAGGTTATTGCGATGAGCCCTGTTCTCAAAATCCACCAGTTTCCAGAGAGTATCCTCCTTTAACCCTTGTAGCGCTTCTGTAGCTCCTTTCTGCTGCTCTACTGCATCTTCCAAGCTAGAAATGCGAGTCTCAGCCTCGTTAAACCTGTTAGCTGCATCTGCTTGTGACTTTGCAAGCCTTCGGACTGAATTTTGGAGCTTGCAACACATACTCTGCACTCTGTGGCTCTCCTCCATAGTCTCATCCTGCAGTGAAATTATGGATTCATAAATCAGTTTTAATGAAATCTCAGTACTCCCTTCGGCGGCGGACTCCTCTGTCCCTATTTCATTCCTTGTATGATCTGAGACTTCCATGTTTAAGTCACGCACAGTAGAAGGGCTATCCTCTGTAATGTCAATGGAGTCCTCCTGGCATAAACTACTCGCCGGGCTCCCACCTTCCAAACTAATTTGCAAGGCGTATTGAGATGCTAAGTCCTCACAGGACGAGGGCAACGATGCTTCAGACATGGAGTAAAAGTCGCCAGACTCACCATCGGGTTGAGCCTGTTCTTGTAGCGCTTCTGTAGCTCCTTTCTGCTGCTCTACTGCATCTTCCAAGCTAGAAATGCGAGTCTCAGCCTCGTTAAACCTGTTAGCTGCATCTGCTTGTGACTTTGCAAGCCTTCGGACTGAATTTTGGAGCTTGCAACACATACTCTGCACTCTGTGGCTCTCCTCCATAGTCTCATCCTGCAGTGAAATTATGGATTCATAAATCAGTTTTAATGAAATCTCAGTACTCCCTTCGGCAGCGGACTCCTCTGTCCCTATTTCATTCCTTGTATGATCTGAGACTTCCATGTTTAAGTCACGCACAGTAGAAGGGCTATCCTCTGTAATGTCAATGGAGTCCTCCTGGCATAAACTACTCGCCGGGCTCCCACCTTCCAAACTAATTTGCAAGGCGTATTGAGATGCTAAGTCCTCACAGGACGAGGGCAACGATGCTTCAGACATGGAGTAAAAGTCGCCAGACTCACCATCGGGTTGAGCCTGTTCTTGTAGCGCTTCTGTAGCTCCTTTCTGCTGCTCTACTGCATCTTCCAAGCTAGAAATGCGAGTCTCAGCCTCGTTAAACCTGTTAGCTGCATCTGCTTGTGACTTTGCAAGCCTTCGGACTGAATTTTGGAGCTTGCGACACATACTCTGCACTCTGTGGCTCTCCTCCCTAGTCTCATCCCGCAGTGAAATTATGGATTCATAAATCAGTGTTAATGAAATCTCAGTACTCCCTTCGGCGGCGGACTCCTCTGTCCCTATTTCATTCCTTGTATGATCTGAGACTTCCATGTTTAAGTCACGCACAGTAGAAGGGCTATCCTCTGTAATGTCAATGGAGTCCTCCTGGTATAAACTACTTGCCGGGCTCCCTCCTTCCAAACTCATTTGCAAGGCGTATTGAGATGCTAAGTCCTCACAGGACGAGGGCAATGATGCTTCAGACATGGAGTAAAAGTCGCCAGACTCACCATCGGGTTGAGCCTGTTCCTGTTCCTGTCCCTGCTCCTTGCCTCCAGCGCCACCAAGGGCAGAGGTCTCCCCAAGTTCTTGACTCTCCATGATGTTAGTAGTAATTTTTGAGGGGGAGCCCGCAGTTTTAACCTTTACACTTGCCCCCTTCGCTCTCTCCTTTTCTATCGCTGCTGCCGCTGCAAAGATAGAGGGGATCACCCCATTCTTGTCTGCCCCACCCCCAGTTGTGCACCCCAAGCATTGGCACTTAGCTGTGCTCCCTTCACTTTCCCTGGCTCCACTGGTGTTTTGGGTTGGGTCTTCTTGCTCGTACCAGTTTTGCCCCCTTCCTTGGGAGCGCCGTTTTCCCCCAGGTCCTCTGTGGCTTTCTGTGTCCCCATTGTACCTTTGGGAGCCCTATCTTCACCCTTTGGTGCTTTAAAGTCCGTATGCCTACTAACAAAGGTCTCACAAAAGTCTCACTCTGCACCCGCTTACACTCTGTGCCTTGCCGTGCCACTCACCGCAGCAATCCTCGCAGTGTCACTCCGCCCGGTGCTATGAAGCAATTGGGTCTCCTGCAAAACATCCAGTATTCCAAGCTGCAAGACACGTAAGCGTTTCTGGCGTTTTCCCTGCGTTTCCCTCCGTCGCTACCTTCAGAGCCTGCAAAGTTTGGAAGCCGTGCTGAGCCCAGATCGGCCCAGTCAGCCACAGGTGTGTCAGGTCAGAAGCTCAGGTGGGGAGCGCCGTAATCCACCGGGCGCCGCCGCTCCAATGCCGGTGAGTTTCTCCCTCCTAGCTCCGCAAATACACATGTCACGGCGCTATCAGCAACAGGAATCTAAAATCGGTTACTCTGCACAGTGCGGTTTTCAACCAGCCGTCCTACATCCACCACAGTATTGCGGGTTCCGATGAAACGCCAACTCTGCCAGACAGGTCAGGTCTTCTCGGCTGTTGCGGCTTGCAGGGATGCGAGGAGTGGTCAGCCTACACCTCCACTCTCGCGGACGCCATCTTGCCCCAATCCATACTTTGTTCTAAATGCTGTTTTCCATTCGTCTCCACTTCTCACTCAAATTAAATGGTACACTCCCTGTAAATCTAACTTCATGAAGATTTTGGCATCTTTTAGTTAATCAAGAAGAACTGAAATCACGGGAAGAGGATAACAATTCTTTATTGTAATCTTGTTCAAGGCACAATAATCTATACACATTTTCAGATCTCCGTCACGTTTCGGAACGAAAAATAACGGTGAAGAAACGGGGGACTGTGATGGTCGTATGAACGCGTTTTCTAAGTATTTCTAAATGTAATCTTTAAGATGCCAGTTTCCAGCTTCAGTAAGCGCATACATTTGGCTACAAGGAAGGTTAGATCCAGGTTCCAAATCGAATTTTGCAGTCATACGACCGATGTGAGGGCAACTTCTTTGAATCCAATTCACTGAAAACTTCAGCAAACTCTTGATATTCTACCGGAAGACTCACAGTTTGCCCCTCACACACCATCATCTTTTGCTCGCATAATAAAGTTGCTGGATTTCCATCTTGCTCTTTTTGCTTTTCTCCGAAGCAATTCTCCAAACAATAACTTGAGTTAAACTTCATGGTTCGATCACTCCAGTTATTTGTTGGGTTGTGTTCAGTTAAGCAAGTCAAACCCAGGATGATTCCAAACTGTGGAGCATTGATCAAGATAAATTGAATCTCTTCCTTTTGACCTTCGACAGCGTCAAGTTCCACAACTTCCGTGTGACTGGTTATTGGGCCGGAAGATACATTTGTACCCTCAACAGCCCTAACTGATTCCCTTCTCTTTTTAGGTAATGCCTCAGACCAATTTTCGAGGCATATTTAAGGTGACAAAAGTTCCCCGTAGCACCGGAGTCCAGCATCACGGCCATTCTTGAAAGAACTCTGTCTCGAAATCTTAGGGTCATCGTCAGAATGAGGTGTGGAGCGGAAGATTGTAGAGTATTGGCCACTTGATGAGAAATTGAAGTTGTGTGCTTGTTAGCAACCACCAGCCCAACTCCTTCTACTGGTGGTGCAGAGAGTTTTCCTTCTTGAAGGTTTTTGGCTTCTTGGGACATTCCTTTCCAAAATGTCCACTTATACCACAATAAAGCCATAGATTATTCTGTTGACGCTTTTCTTTCTCTTCTTTGGAAAGGGGGCCTCTAATAGTTCCAATTTGCTTAGGTTCGACTCCATGTTCTTTATCACCAGCTTTAACAACCTCTGCTCTGACCCGGTCAAAGCGTGGTACACTGGGCCGCAATTCGTGGCGTCTTTCACCCCTTCTTTCCGTTTGTTGATAATCTATCTCTAAAACGAGATCAATCAAAGCTGAAACTTCTGTAGGGCGATTTGGGATCTGTGACAAAGCATCCTTTAAGTCATATTTCAAACACCGATAGAACAAGGCTGCCCTTTTGGCCTTCGGCCATTCAGTTTCTACAACAAGTTTGTTCAATTGGGCCAGGTAAGTGACAAGCTCTCGATTCCCTTGCCTCAACTCCAGTAATTCATTATCCATAGCCTGTGCCTCCTTCTGACGATCAAAAATTCGCAAAAACTCTTTCTTGAATTCCTCGAAGTTATATAAAAATAGTGAGTCTTGGGTGACCAGGGGCATTGGCCACGAAGCTGCATCTCCATTGAGATACGACAAGATGAAAGCTATACGAGATTGTGCATCTGGGAAGACAGTGGGCCGACACATGAAGTACAATGAGCACTGAGTTAAGAAAATTTGGGCCTTCATTACAAATTTGATTACCTTATTTTTCTCCCTGACTCCTATCAACTCTTGTTGAATCTCTTTAAGAATATTTCCTAAATTTTTTTTAATTGATCCCTTTAGCCATTCTGCTCGGGTGAGTATTGACGTGGGCACTTCACTCTGTCAAGGGTCGTGGTTACTCACAGTGCCAACAGTCCCAGGAATAGAACGATGAGATTTTCCAAATTCCACCACTGGTTTCCCACAGCCCAGCCATCAACTGAAGAGATAACTAGTGGCTGAGCGAACCCAGCCGGGGAAAGGGGAATGGGACAGAGAAGAGACTGCCTGACCTTCTCGCTCTTCCACTCTACTTCTTACTTTCTGCCGTACTCCATTTTAGGCCTTTCTTACTCCCTCGCTCTCTTAATAATAATAATACTGTTTTTTCTATAGCGCGAACACCTACCTCAACTAGGAGGTATCCCGGCTCTGTGAGAGCAAAACAAAGCCAGACTGCCCGGTGAGCAAGCAAAGTTAATGATCCAGTGAAAATAACTAAAACTTGAGCTGTTTCCTAAAGCTCAGTTCTGACCGGGCACTTTGCAAATCAGGTGGTAGGGTGTTCCACAGTCGAGCCGTGTTAGCTGAAAAAGTCCGACCGCCCAGTCTTGCCCTTTTGACTCGTGGCACACTCAGTAAAACCCGATCAATCGAGCGAAGAGAGCGGGTCTGAGTGTATCCGGGGAGTAGTGATCTCAGGTAGTTGGGGCATGTGTCGTGCAGAGCCCTAAAGGCCAGTGTGAGAGCTTTAAATTTAATCCTGCTGGATATCGGCAGCCAATGCAGAGAACGAAGATGGGGGGAAACGTGCTCTTTAAAGGGTATATGCTTCAGCAGCCTAGCCGCAGCATTCTGTACAGTTTGCAGCCGTTGGGTCAGATATTTAGGAAGATCCATATACAGGCCATTGGCATAGTCCAGCCTCGATGTAATTGTGGCATGGATCACCGTTTTCGGTGACTTGCTGAATTTGGGGCGCGAAAGAAAGGTTATCGTCCCATTTTACCCCAAGGTTCTTTGCCCAGTGGCTGGGGATGGGGGGGGGTCCCCATCTCAGCCGGCCACCATAGATCTGCCGGGGGGTATAGATTGAAGATTTTCCCTCGAATTGAGAAACTAGGATTGTTTTAAATTCAAATTCTTCTTGTCCTTCCACTAAGATAGGTTCTCTGTTTCTCAATCCTTTCAAATGGGATGAAACCTTTTTAAGATGGGAAACATGAAACACTGGGTCTTTTTTTAGCTTTGTTGGTAGTTTTAGTTTGAAAGTCATTGGATTCACTACTTGCTCCACAAGAAATGGACCTATAATTCGGGTTTGAAACTTTCTATTTCCTTTAAGCTTTAGGTTTCTTGTGCTTAACCAAACCCTGTTCCCTGTACTCAAATCTAGTTCAGGTCTTCTTTTTTTATTTGCACTTTGCTTGTAGCGTTCCTTAGCTTTCATTAAGTTCTTGGTGGCAGACTTGTGTACCTTGCTAAGATGCTGTGCAAAGTTGTGTGCTGCAGGCACCGACACTTCTTTAGAGGAAACCACAGAATTTGGATGCCTTCCATAATTCAAGTAGAAAGGGGAAAAACCAGTATAGGCATTCTTAGCATTATTATGTGCCAACTCTGCAGTCCAAAGAAGGTCAGGTCACTCTCAAATTTGATCCAAGAGAAACAGTATGAGATACTTTTCTAACTCTTGATTGGCCCTTTCGGTTTGACCATCTGTTTGTGGATTAAAACTCGTTGAATAACATGTCTCAATTCCCAAACCCCTTGAGTAATCCTTCCAAAAATGGGATAGAAATTGAGATCCACGATCTGTGATCAAAACCTTTGGAATGCCATGTATCTTAATAACACTTTGATTGAATTGTGTGACTATTTGTTTTGCAGATGACTTCCCTTTCAGGGCAACAAAATGCTCAATTTTTGAGAAGGCGTCTTTTATGACTAATACTGAACTGAATCCCTGACTAGAAGGCAATTCAACAATCAAATCCATAGTCACAGTGTGTCAGGGAAATGGTGGGGTAGGCAAAGGTCTCAATAAACCCTGAGGAGCCAGCTTATCTTTCTTCCCCATTGTACAAGTCTCACAGCCTTCCACATAAACTTGAACATCTTTGGTCAACCCTGGCCAACAAAACTGTCTCCTTAACAACTCCTCCGTTTGATGGATTCCAGGGTGACAAGCCAATGGACTGTCATGACAGTCGATCAATGCTTTTAGTTGAAGTTCTTTGATTGGTAAGTACAAGGCCTTGGAATGAAACAGTAATCCATCAACAATTTCTCGAGTTGACTCCTTCTCCGCCCAGGGCTGCATTTCTTCAGAAGTTAAGGCTTCATTGACCTTGTCTACAAGAGTTTTCTCACTAGTTGCTCCAATGATCGTAGTTTCAGGAACTATCTTTTGATCTCTGTTAGATCTGGGGGTCTCTGGTTGGCTCAGGTAGGTACTTGTGACAAGCAGGGACCCTCTCCTCTAGTCAGGACAAGGGATTACACTCCTAAAATAACCCCTGCTCACCCTCTAGGTAGCTTGGCACGAGCAGTCAAGGCTTAATTCA
This sequence comes from Lissotriton vulgaris, assembly GCF_964263255.1. Taxonomy (NCBI): domain Eukaryota; kingdom Metazoa; phylum Chordata; class Amphibia; order Caudata; family Salamandridae; genus Lissotriton; species Lissotriton vulgaris. The sequence continues at coordinate 183,370 of NW_028254002.1, forward strand.
GAAGCGTTGTAAGTTAAGCAGTTGTGACCATATACAGTAACCCAGTGACAACACTACAAATGGACACCACACAGCTTTTATATAAAAAATAAGTAGACTTTATATGGAGTTACCACAAGACCATAAACGACAAAACTACACACTCTGATTACTTTAAGATGGTAGATTTAAGCTTAGTTCAGTTCAGTTCTTAGATGCGACACTCTGCGTCAATATACCTTAGGTTGCGTTGCGCTTCCACGACAAGCAATGTCGCAGCGATGGCAAATGTGACAAAGTTCAGGTGCAAAGAAATAAAGACGTGAAGATCTTCCAGATGAAGCACGCTTCTGGGGGTTGCGAGAAGTTCTCGGTTCGATGCATGGACTACAGCGGCGACATCCAAGATGCGACGGCAGCAGCTCCAGCGTTGACGTTCTTCTCCCACGATGAGTGGTGCTTCCACAAGATGCGACAACTACAGCGGCGACATCCAAGATGCGACGGCAGCAGCTCTGATGGCGGCGCGCTTCTCGGGAGATGCGAGGTGCTCTTGGTCGATGCGGTGCAATGCAACAGTTCCAGTGGCCATACCCTCCTTCGGAGTTGCGACGGCAGGCACAGCGACGGCAACATGCTCCGACCTCATTGCGAGATTCTTCTCCTGATGCGGTGCAGTGCGTCAACTACAGCGGCGACGTCCTCCTTCGGAGTTGCGCCGGCAGCAGCAGCGACGGCGACACGATTCCTCTTCGTTTCGGCACGCTTCTCTCCGATGCGGTGCAGTGCGAGAGTTCCAGAGGCGACACCCCCCTTTCGGAGTTGCGATGGCAGGCACAGTGACGGCGACACGCTTCTTCTCGTTGAGTCGCACTTCCAGCTCCTTGCGACACGCATTTCCTCAGAAGACCCGAAACAGCAGCAGGTACTTCCACAAAAACTCTGGGGAGCTGGGGGTTGAAGTCTGTTGTCCCTGAAACTTCAGCAGGAGGCTAGCTCTTTTCCAAGCACTGGGAGATTCTTCACAAGTTGAAAGCAAAGTACACAAAGTTCCTTTCTCCTTCCTTTGGCAGTAAGGCAACCACTGCAGGCCAATCCAGCAAGCAGCGCTTCAGCTCGGGAATAGTCTGTGCTCAGTTTCTTCAGGTTCCTCTCCTCAGTAAACGCTTCTTCTTGTAGTCCAAAGTGATCTACTTCCATGGGATCAGGGTCCCAATATTTATACCCCAAAATCCTTTGTTCTCTGAGGGGAGAGGGGCCTTTGCCCAGTCCAAACCAGTTCTGAAGCACTCTGTTTACCAGACTTCTCCTTTCCTTTCACAGTGCAGGGCATGCACATCAGACGCCCCACAGGAGGGGGAGCCAGCATTGTGGAAGGCAAGTGCAGCACTTTGGTTACATGACTCCTTCTCTTCTTTCAGTGTGCAGGGCAGAGACATCAGCCGCTCCCCAGGAGATAGAGCCAGCATTGTGGAAGGCAGGCACAGCCATATTCAGAGTTCAGGTGCAACTCCTCCCTCCCATCTAGATGCAGATCTCTCTATTCACCACTGGGTGACTCATCCTGTCTATTGGAAGCCCCCAGCCCTGTCACTCACAAAACCAGACAAAGGAATACACAACCTAGCAGAGGCAGGCTTGAAAGGTTAGGCAAGCAAATACCTACTTTCTTAAAGTGGTATTTGCAAACACAGAATATTAAAACCAACTTCACTAAAAGATGAGTTCATTCATACTATGACTAAACCCCATTTTCTACCATGTTCTCGGGGTCTGTTAGGATTATAAAATGTAACAAGTCTAACAGCCCATTCTGGCCTATGGAGAACAGGTAGCCTTGCAATAGTGAAAAACGAAAATGGCTGTAATTCACTATTAGGACATGCCACACATATCAGGGCTTGCCCTACCTTATACTTACAATGCACCCTGCCTACCTTAGGGGTTTCTGATCTGAAGAAAAGGGAAGGTTTAGGGACTGGCAAGTGGGTGCTCTTGCCCAGTCAGCATGACAGTACCAGACTGCACACAGGCTCTGCAATGGCAAACCTTAGACACATTTTACATGGCTGCTTCTGTGGGTGGCACAACCAGTGCTGCAGGCCCACCAGCAGCATTTGGATTTACACGCCCTGGGCAAACTTAGTCCACTAGACTAGGGTCTGATAAGTAAACCATATAGCCAAACATGGAACCACTAATTAATACATTAATTTATAATAGGGAGAGCATATGCACCACATGTTTTGCTCTGAGAAGGTAATGTCGCCATTCTTGGAAGGCATCTTTGAAAGTGAGGAGTTCTTTATCTGAAATAGTATCAGTTATTTCCGTTGGTTGCAATTTTCTAGAGTAATATGCCACCGGACGCAACTGTTCGGTCTCTTAGTGTCTCTGTGAAAGTACCCCTCCGATGGCCTGTTCAGAAGCATCAGTCTCCAGGTAAAACGGTTGAGTAGGATACGCATGCAGCAGAATTGGCGCAGTGGAAAAACTCTTCTTTAAGAACTGGAAAGCATCTTCTGCCTCGGCCGACTATTAAAAAGGTACTCCTTTCCATAGAAATTTAGTAATTGGAAGTACCTTCAGGGAAAATTCTCGAATGAATCTGCGATAGAAATTTGCAAACCCGATGAAGCTCTGTATTTCATACTTAAATCCTCACAGACGGGATTCAGGCCGGGCCAGAGCACGGAGGCTGAAATGGTTGCGGTAGTAGAAGAAGCCAGAAAGATCATAGATTCAGGAGGATCAGTGGCAGTGATCCTCCTGGATCTGAGTGCGGCCTTCGACACCGTTAACCATCTTACCCTGGTCCACAGACCTGAGGGTCTGGGCATTTCAGGGTCTGCCCTGTCCTGGCTGGAATCCTTTTTGAACGGCCGGTCTTTTCAGGTGGCGGATGGTAATTTCACTTCTCAAATAACACCTATACACTGTGATGTTCCTCAGGGCTCTTCCCTGAGCCCAACCCTTTTTAACGTTTACATGTCCCCCCTTGAGAAGAGGCAAGATGGCGGCGGCTCATTAGACCTCTATGAGACACTCTCTCGTGCCGAGCCTAACTAATGGGCTAGGAGGAGGGTTTGGACCTTTGGCGCTCACTGAGGCCCGCTGAAAAGTGCTACAAGCGGCTACAAGCGGCATCAGAAAGCAGCCGTGTTGGAACTACAGTGGCATACAGGGTTAAAGCATGAAGAATGAATGGTGCCTACCTTGATGCACCAGGAGACTCTTCATCCTCATCGGGGCAGTCACGGCCGCTACTCCATTGTATCGCATCAGCCCTCAGCCTTACGGTGTTAAGGCTCTTCATTCAGCTTCGTGCCAGCAGAGAATCCCCTGGCGATCAGGACAAGCTTAGAAGTGCTCCTGTTATTGACCTTGTCTCGCAGAACACGCAGAACACGCAGATGGCTCCGAAGAATGCTGCAGCGGTGGCGGCTGCTTCAAAAACCCGGGCAGCCAAGCAAGCGCTTCGTGATCAGAAGCTGGCGGCAAGGCGCGCTGGCTCCCTGACGGATGAAGCCGTCGGCTCCGATGGGGGACAGGCTCAGTCTCAGTTGAAACACCAGAAAGCCGCAAAAATCACCAACATTCCGGGCCCGGGTCCCTCTGTTGTGGACCTACTTCGGAAAACGCCGGCCGGAGCTGCACCCTCCCCCTCCCTTCACCACGCAACAAGCGGGCCGCTGATTGCAGCACCGCCCGCAATCCCGTGGCGCCCTCCAGCGCGGATTCGTTGGTGCTAGCAGCGGCCCGCTCCGAGCCTCTCGAGGGAGTGAGTATTCCAGTGAGTATTCCAGCTATAGCTACAGCTACAGTCGACTTGCCCACACCGTCGCAAGGCTTAGCAGTCTCTGTAGAAGGCCCAGGGGGTTTTACTGAAGAGACGGTAGGGGCAAAAATTCTAACAGTACCGGCAACACTGAATTCTCAAGCGCAAGCAGTATTAGCAGCATTAGCAGGGGTGAATGTGCCGCTTCAGGAGCCAGGTCCGATAATAATTGTGCCTACAGCATCAACACCTATCACAAATGAGTCACTGCAAGCAGAGGTCATACAACCGAAGTTACAGTTACAGTCACAGGCCGATGCTGCACTTGCCCCTACAACTGGCACAGGCAATACAGTTAATATGCCCAAACAGCCACGGACTGAAACTCTTTTTGCTCCACTTAACTTGGCTAACGAGGGGGGCAATTTAACATCACCCCCTCCAGTACAGACTTTGGCTCAGGCACAAGGCACTCCGGCAGCAGCCACACTAGTGGGGAATGAAAATGAAGAGGGGTCAATAGCGTCTATGCCGGACCCTATTGGTGGAGCCGGGATCGCTTCCGACACGGACCTAGAACCATCAGAATTTTATACTATCTCTGAAGGCCGCGAGGACCCAGGATGGCACCATGATTTGGATTCCGATTTAGATTCCCTATCCGATTTGCACACAGGCTCCAGCACCAGCACACAAGATAGCGATGCGGATGAGCTATTGGGCGAAACCACAATGGGAAGGCATACAGTGATTTAAAAAAAAAGAAGCCATCACGGCGCGGCAGGTCCTCTCTGGGATTATGCTCCGGCAACAACCTCCAGTTCTCAGGGTTCCTCTTCCTTGAAGGAGCAAAACACTACCTTAACATCGGTAATGGACACGGTGCTGCAGGCGATTGCCTCCCACAGGGAACAAACCTCCAAAGATGGTCGGAAGGCTCAGCAAGCCCTACAAAAGGTACAAGGCGTGGTACGTAAGCTCTCCAAATCTGTAGCGGCCTCCAACGCAAGAATGGCAGATATGGAAGATCGGATAGTGGTCAACGAGGCTGAAGCAACGGTGGTGAAAGAACAGGTCGATGCCCATGACGCAGAACTGACTGATGTAAGGTGGAAGCTCGAGGAGATGGAAAATCGCATGCGCCGCAACAACCTCCGGATATTGGGGGTTCCGGAGAAAAGCGAAGGAGACAACATACGCGTTTTTGTGATTCAACTCTTCAAAGATACATTTCCCGAGTTATCCTCATGGAATTGGGAGCTAGAAGTCCAGCGTGTCCACAGAACCCCGTTTACATTACGGGCTATTAACTCACAAAGCAAATACCCTAGGGCGATACTAGTCTATTTCGGCAACTTTCTTTTACGTCAAGCTATTGCCGAGAAAGCGAGGACTGATGCTCATCGGTCTCGAGGTGACATCTCATACTTTGTTAGGCCGGATTTTTGCCACACAACTGTGGAGCGGAGATGGCGGCTTCGACGGCTAATTAAACCCTTTTTGGACAAAAAGGCCAAAGTTTATTTGAATAACCCTGCTACGCTCAAAATTCTGTATAAGGGTCAGGTTAAATTCTTCACCTCTGAAATCAAAGCGAAGGCCTTTTTAGACAGCCTGACCTAAATATGAGATAATGGTACTTTTCATCAAGAACTCTAAGTTCAGAGATTACTATGATTACTATATAACCCCCGGCTGGTGGGTTGTGGTTTATGACATAGGAGGTATAAGTACATTTAATGGAATTATGTAGTCCTAATTTTGGCGCCTATTCTTATCTCTCTGATAGTCACTTAGAGTATGAATATGATGTCTCTATCACTGCTCCAATGATTTATTGTTTGGCACTTATGGGTTCTCTTTTCGCCTCAGCAGGCTCCATAAGGTCCTAAATTGGTTATTCTATTCTAGATTTATCTTTCTACTGTTTTGTACCTCTCCGCTAGCCCGCACATGTGCTATTAGGTAAACTCGGAAGTAATAATATGGCACGGCGCAGGGGGTGTCTCTCCATCACTACAGACTCTAGCTAGAGTCTATATGCCTCAAAGGGTGGTGTGTGGGGGGAGGGGCTCGGGGAGGGGGATGGTGGGTAAGGGGGTGAAGGGGGGGGGGGGGGGAGAAATGCAAAAAAATTGGCAAACTCAGTCGTAAGTTGAGATGCACACAAAGATCATGGTTTGATTTGAACCAATATAGCCAAAACAAAAAACAAAATTGTAAAATGCAAAACTGTATTATGCATTTTGAGAACATTGGTGGTGCACGGTTCCAATACATTAAACCTGGGCTAGACTCTCATGTTAGTAAATGGGGAGAATAAGTTTATGCACTTGGAATGTGGCAGGCCTAATCATAATAATAAAAGGGCCCAGCTATTTCAATTGACACGTCAGAACCCAGTTGACATAATATGCCTGCAAGAGACACATATAGCATATACAGACAGAGACTTACTCAAATTACCTGGTTATAGCCTCATGGTAACTACATCCCAAACATCCAAAACCAGAGGGGTAGCCATCTTAACTAAACCTATAATAGGTTCCCCAATTCGTAAATTGGCCGACAAACATGGTAGATGGGTCATAGTTCAGCTACAGTTAGGTATTACTATCTGTGCAATTTATGGCTCAAACCTAGACGACCCTGATATTTTTCGGGAGCTCGAAATTGAATTGGCTTCTTGGATTGGCCCTCTGATTCTTTGCGGGGACTTTAATATTGATATAGGGCTGCCCGTAGAGAATCACCTGTCTTTAAATTATAAAGGGCGTAAACCGAAGGTATACAGCGCATTAGGGCGGATGATGAAAAGCCATAATCTAGTGGACGTCTGGGGGCTGCTCCGGGGGCCAAACACAGATGGTTTTACTTACTTTTCTTTCCCCCATAATAAGTACGTCCGAATCGATTATATTATGTCATCTATAGAGGAGGGGGACATTATAGAAATAACTAAATCCCCGAAAACAATATCCGACCATAATGCGCTGACCTTCATCTTCGATACTGCCAGTATGGTTAAGCCAAAGACTCAATGGACTTTTGACAGGAGGCTACTTGTTAATCAGGAATATATAACCTATATTAAATCATGGGCCCAGTCTTTTTTTGATTGTAACCAGTTTAGTGCGTCCCGTTTAATAGTATGGGACTGTTTTAAAGCAGCATTGAGGGGAGAAACTATTTCGTTTGTAGCCAATAAACGAAAGAATGAAAAGCATATTAACACACAACTTATGCAAGAACTCTCTAATCCCGAGACTCATCACGCCTCCCAAATAAATCAGGCTCAAAGAGGTCAAGTAGATTCTACCCCAGATCCTGGAAAAACTTTAAACAAAATAATGATCTTAAAAAATGAGATCAACAGTATGCTCATTCAAAAAGCTGCTGAAACGTATCAGGCTAATAAGACTAGACTGTATGAATCAGGAGAAAACGTGGGGAAGCAGCTAGCATTACGTACTCGACAAAAACAATCACTGGGCAGTATTAAGAAGATCGAATTCGAGGGTAATGAGCATACAACTCCTAAAGAGATTGTTAAAGTATTCCAAAAGTATTATCAAAAACTTTACGGCAGCGATATCTCACACTCTAATAGCGAAATAACAACATTCTTAAACAATTGGCTCCCAGACCAGGCTTTACATAAAGCTATTGATGACGAGACTAAGGCTAATCTGGATAGAGAAATTACGCTCATTGAAGTGGAGATTGCTTTAGCTGAGCTGGCCAACGGTAAAGCGGCGGGTCCGGATAAAATCCCATTGGATCTATATAAAATCCTTGGTGATCAAATAACCCCTTTTTTGCTTGATCTGTTCCTTGAAGTGCAGTACCACACAACTCCTCCAGAGTCATGGAAGCAAACAAATATAATAATTTTTCATAAAAAGGGCAAACCACCTCACCTTCCTTCTTCATATAGGCCCATAGCCTTGATCAACTCCGACTCAAAGCTATATGCTAAAATATTTGCAAACCGGCTGAGTGGGGTCATCGAACATCTTGTGTCCCCGTGGCAACATGGCTTTATCCCCGGCAAGGGTACTACAGACCATACTCGGAGAGCCATAACCCTGTTTGACATCATGGGCGCCACGGGGGGTGAGATGTCGATGATCCTCCTCGATGCCGAAAAGGCATTTGATCGAGTATCATGGCAGTTTCTTTGGAACATCTTGAAAAGTAAAAATTTTGGAAACAACTTTATTAAAGCCATTAAAGCCATCTACATCAACCCCACGGCCAAAATCTCCATAGCCAGCGATGAGTCGGAGTTTATCAAGGTACAAAGAGGCACAAGGCAGGGCTGCCCATGTTCCCCGGTTTTATTTGCCCTCTATATCGATCCCCAGTCATCACCGGGTCTTTCTCCACTAAAGTCATGGCATATGCAGACGATGTCGCTGTTATAACCACCAATCCTTCTGAAGCAATTTTTGAAATCGAGACAATCACTCAGGCATTTGGGTTGTATTCAGGGTACTCTTTCAATAGGGACAAAACAGTGGTACTAGCCACTAACAACACTCATTATGAAGGCACACTCAGGGTTAAACAGGCTACATATTTAGGAGTATGCCTCTCTGCGGAGGTAAGCAAGATTAGCAATCTAAATTAGTCCCCCCTTATTGATAAAATCAAAGGTGATCTTAGAAGGATAGATAGCTTGCACCTGTCGATAATAGGCAGGGCCAATTATGTTAAAATGAATATATTCCCACGGGTTTTATATTTTTTTTAGAGCAATCCCTTTACTGCCTGGAGAACACTTTATTAAGACTATTGATTCCCTTATTTCAAAGTTTATTTGGAGTTATGGTAAAATAAGACGGGCCCTCCCTCTGCTGGCGCTACCTCAAGATAGAGGTGGCTTAGCTTTACCGAATTTAGGATTATATCTTTGGGCAACACTAGTACAATATATGGACCCTCTTCTGACTGCTAAACCTGGAGTTTTAACCTCTATAGCTCCATATATTCCGTCGGTATATGAGCTTAGCTTGGGTGAGAAATACAAGGGGCTGTTTTTAAGACAGGTAGAACCATCATACTACAAAAAAATCAAATTAAAGACAGTTTTAGATGCACGTGTGGTATGGAAAGCTATCTGTAAACATCTGGATATTCCTACATTTACGAAATATACACCACTATGGCACTGCAAAATCATCTCCCCCATTCTTAACGACATTAGATCTCAGAGGTGGGAGCTCCTAGGTATTAATACAATAGGCAATTGTTTTGGTAACAGCATCCCATCATCTTTTGAGTCTTTCCAAGAAAGATACAACATTCCCGCTCGGGATTTCCTAAAATTCTCTCAAATATCGTCCAGCATTTGCAATACTACACCAAAAATTCTACTAGATAATATACCGTTACTGGACATTATAGGGAAAAACTCTACAAGAATCGGGGTTCTATATCAGATGTTTATGGCCAACGCTCCTGACGATCTTGAACGCACGGAACAATCTTGGGCCTCGAAATTAGTTAACCCCAACGTAGATATAGATCTCTCGCTAGCTCTCTCAGCAAAGTACTTCATAGCTTCTAATTTAAAGGCCCAATATTACAGAATCATATATAATCTATACTATACGCCAGCCAAATTGTTTGCTTGGGGGCTCAGGACTGATGACAATTGTCCTAGATGTAATCAGCCACTTGCAAATCTCTGCATATGTTCTCTGAATGTCCTGCATTGGCAACAGTCAAGGCTATGATACTGGAGTATTGGGCCCAAATCTTTGGGCATCGGATAAGAGACTCTATAACATTGCACTTATTAGGCCATGACGATTCCCTGGATCACAATAGTGAAGAACAGGCGGTACTTTTTCTGGGATATGCCGTACTTCGAATAATTTTGGCAGCTAGATGGAAAGATGTAGAGCCCCCTACCTTTCATATGTGGCTTAGTCGATTTATTGCCATCTATAAACAGAAAATCGCAATTTATGCCACAAGGGGTAGGAAAATGAGGGCAATAGGAAAATAGCTGTGGGAGCCCATTACTAGGTGGTATAATATCGAAAGTGGAAATCATGATTTGGATATATGATTGTGTATTTTGATACTTTGTTTCTTTTCTTCTCCCTTCCTTTTCACCTTTTTTCCTAATTAACTATTTGATCTTCCGTGTTTCTGGCTTTGCATTATGACGCTGTTCGGTATGGTTAAAATTTATATGCTTTTGGTTGCTTTTACTTTCAATCCCTTAGCATATCTTTAATTCACGGATGTTCCATATGCTTTAGGTATTATATTGGTTACTCACTTCAACATATGACATGCTTGTACGTTGTACTCCATGCATACTTTACTCATCTGCATTGTTTATTTTAGTAACTTGTTTTGCTTGTCTGAATTTGCCAATGAAAAAAAAAAAAAAGAGAAGATTGTCACCCCATTCGGTATCAAGTTATTAACCTATGCAGATGATACCCAGTTGGTTGTATCCCTAAGTCAGCACGACCATTCCCCTATCATTATCTATTCCTGTCTTGGGGACATTACCAAATGGATGGACAGGTCCCATCTGAAGCTAAATGGCAACAAGACGGAGATCTTGGTTCTGGGCAACCGATCACACTATCGCCCAGAGACCTTGTGGCCTCCCTGCATGGGTACACCCCAATCCCTAAGTGTGAAATTAAAAGTCTGGGGATTTGGCTGGACGAAGGCCTCACCTTTACCACCCATGCCAGAAAAACTGCTGGAACCTGCTATGGCCTCTTGCGCACTTCCCGAAAATTTTTACCCTTACTCCCCACTCAATCCCGAAAGCTGCTGATCCAAGGTCTGGTACTGTCCCGTTTAGACTACGGCAATACCCTGTACCTCGGGCCCTCAACAAAGTGATGGCAAAGCTCCAGGTTGTGCAAAATGTTGCTGCCCGACTTCTCACGGGCTCGAACAGCCGTTGCTCAGCCAAACCAGCCCTTAAGTCACTCCACTGGCTGCCTATTCAAGAAAGGGTGCACTTTATGGCCCTTTTTACCACTCATAAAGTCCTGCATGGGAAGTCCCCTCCCATTCTAAAGGACCTTGTCGTTCCCCACAAAACTAATAGAACCCTCTGTTCCACACACCTACACCTGACATCAATACCCAGGATCAAGAGGGCTCGATCTGGAGGCCGTCTCTTTTCATATAATGCCTCCAAACTGTGGAACGCACTGCCATTAAACATCCGGTCCCTGCCCGAACTGCTTTCATTTCGCAAACTTCTTAAGACATGGCTGTTCCCTTAATCTTCCCCCTTTCAACCTCTTCTGCTCTATCACTAGCGCTGGGACGCTCATGGGCAGCCATGCGCTTTACAAATCTGTAAACATAAACATAAACAGAGGTTGGAGGAGGCCGATTTAAGAACGCCTCATTCTTTTTAGCATCCATGGTAAGACCTTCTGGGCAATTACAAATCCCAAGAAATCCACAGGTTTCACTCCAAAAGCGCATTTTTCAAGTTTTACGTAAAGCTCACTTTCCTTCAGGCAATGCAAAACTCTTTTGACCTGTTGCCGATCTTCTTCTGATGAGGAATAAATCAAAATGTTTTTGATGTAAACAATCGCGCATTGATCAATGAACTCCTTCAGGACATCATTAATGAAGTACTGGAACGCTGCAGGAGCGTTGCTCAAACTGTAGGGCATCACTTGGTACTCATATAATCCATAATTTGTTCTATTTTTTTTTTTAATTTTCTTTCCACACTTCCAAGACATGATAGACATTTGACAATACACAATTTCCATATATAATGCTTACATGATTATCATACATTGTTTTATCCAGCTGGGCCTTTTCGTTAGAGTCCATCAAGAAAAATACGCAAAAAAGAACATAAATGTAAATAATCTGCTGGGAAAGATTAATTTGCCTTATCATTGCAAAATCCCCTTTTTTTACTTTAGCTTAAAAAATATAGTTGTCATGTTGCATTTCCACAGTTGTTAGTCTTTATACCTTCCATAATTCCTTGTACTTTACAGATTAGTATTCTCAATTATTCATATGGGCCAAGAATTGCTCCCAACTCATAAGACCCAATTTCCGTTTTCGTGCCCCCTGTAGCGAATATAGACTAAATTCCAAACTTGAAATTCTATATAACTTGGCCCTCCACACCTCAGATCTTGGAGGCTCCTGGCATAGCCAGTCCCCCGCTATACATAAGCGGGCAATAGTCATTGCAACAAATAAAAAATATCTGAACTTATATAAACTACCCCCCTTTGAAACATCCTGGCCCATCCCTAACAACATCAAAGCTGGGGTTATCCGAACAGGTGTCTCTAGTATATCAGATAAAAATCTTACCATAGCTTGTATGAAAGGAAGCAATTTAACACAAGTATAAAAAATATGATCTATATCCGCATCGGATGAAACTCATCGGAAACATTTGCCATCGTAACTGCTACCCCATTTTTTCATCCGCACGGGTGTATAATATAACCTGAATATAGTTTTAAAAATCTGTGCTTGTAAATTTGCTGACATAAGAACTTCCCTAGCTCTTACAATCGCTTCCTCTATTGATATATCTTTTTCATTCTCACCAAGAGTTTCTACCCAATATGCCATATGTTTTTCCAAGTCATCCTTCTTTCACCAATTCTACAGTGAGCCTTTAGAGCCTCCATCAAAGGGTTAGATATCAGTTTTAAGTTCGTTTTAACTAAAAAATCCCTGATTTGTAAATACTTGAAAAACTGTGTTTGTGGTATGCCATAAACCTGTGAAAGGGATGAGAACTGTTTGAAAGTTCCACTTTGATCATACAAATCACCTAGCATCTTAATCCCTTTAGCATGCCAGGTCCTCGCCACACTATCACCACAAATAGCTGGGAGCAATTTTATCGCGTTTAATGGGGAATAACAAGTTATAGTTCCTAAGTCGATTAATTTGCGTACTTTCTTCCAAATTTTACTGGCTGCTACTACCGTCTTAAACTTCACTCTTTTGTAATAGCTCCATTCTATTTCCCTGAACAAACTCTGATTTGCTGCCATTCCCAGGGTTAAATGATATATAGAGATATTGGAACTTAACGTTGTTACATTAATTCCCTCTTCATCTCCCATCAATAAAATATGCATCTTTTGCAGAAAGCAGACATAATAATACAATACAAAATCAGGAACCGATAGTCCCCCCCTGTCTTTTGGTAGTGTCATAAACCGCATAGCTCTCCAGGGTTTACCAGGAGTCCATATGAATCTGGCACACAAAGCCTGTAGTTGTTGAATTTGGGCTGGTAGTATTTCTAATGGTAAGGATCTAAAAAGATATAGAACACTTGGTAATATACTCATTTTTAATATATTGGTTCGGCCGATTAAAGTAAAATGTAGCCTCCCCCACTTCTCTAAGGATTCCGCTATATTTCTGTACGGTGTAACCCAATTAGCTGAGACTACCTCCGACATGGCGGTCCTTATCTTAACCCCCAAGTAGGTTGCTTCTACTACTTTTCTCTAGGATCATTGACCTTCACTGTTTCAGAACACACCAGCTATGTTTTTGTGGCATTTAACTTATAGCCGGACAATAAACCGAAAATCTTGGCTAAGTGTTCAATTTCCCCCAATCCAAGAATCGGATCTTCTGTAGTCACTGCAATATCATCTGCAAAGACAAAAACAGTGTGGGGCGTATTGCGCACATAGAAAGGTTTGATAGCCTCGCTGCTAATGAGCATACCAATAAAGGGATTTATATATAATGCAAAAAGAAGAGGAGAGGAAGGGCATCCCTGCCTTGTACCTCTAGTTATCTGCACTATGTCTGAAGTTGCTCCCATAGACACTATCCTAGCAGTTGGTGCCACATATAAAATTTGCAATGCCGTCATAAACTTCCTAGGAAATCCCATTTTCTCCATTAACTTCCATAAATACTTCCATTCCACGCGGTCGAACGCTTTTTCAGCGTCCAGTAGTATCAGCCCTAAACTGCGTTTCTCTACCTCTGCTATATCAAACAAAGTAATAACTTTGTTGATATGTGCCACTGTTCCTCTCCCTGGAATGAAGCCGTGCTGCTCATCAAATACTAGTGAGGTAATGACTTTTGATATCCGGTTTGCTAGAATTTTGGAATAAATCTTCCCATCACAGTTTAAAAGTGATATGGGGCGATATGACCCCGGAAGATCGGTCTCTTTTCCCTTCTTACTGAAAACAACTATAGTGGCTTCGTCCCATGATTTCCGTGCAGCTCCAATTTGAGCAGCCCTGAATGTGTCTAGCATTATCTCTTTTAGTTCCTCCAAAAAAGTTTTGTATATTTCCCCTGGTAGTTGGTCAGGACCTGCTGCTTTACCCATTGCCAACGTTTTAACTGCCATAGCTACCTCCTCCTTTGATAGAGGTGCCTCCAATAAATCCACCACTAGTGGGTCTAGCTTGGCAAGTGTTCCTAGTAGAGTAAGATCTATTTCCTCCAAATTAGTTTGTTCTGTCTTATACAATTCTGAATAAAAGTTGTGGAAAATAGCCAATATGTCTTGGGGTCTAGTTTTTAGAGTCCCTGTTTTATCTTTCATAGAGGATATATTCCGACTAGCATCCTTCATACGCAATTTTTACGCTAAAGGTCTTCCTATTGCTTCACCATACTCATGGCAGATCTTGCGTTGCGCCAAATATTTTCTTGCGTTTTTGCTATCCCCCATACCAATATTTTTGCCATTTTCTTTGCGACCTCAACCTCTAATGTTTTCACATCACCCTGGGTAGCTATCCCCCTTGTTAAGTTCTCTTCTGCCGATTGTAATCCCTGATATAGCCTTTCCATGTCTGTTTTTAACTTTCTTTGCCGGGCGATCCCAAAACTTAAGACCTCTCCCCTAAAACAGGCTTTAAATGTATCCCAAACAATGTTGATTGGGGCCGAATTTTTATTATTCTTGAAAAATTCTCTTATCCACATCTTCGTATAAACTATAAACTCTTCATTGTAGCATAATTTTCGATCAAAGGTAAATTTCCTTATTATAGCAAATATCCCCCAACCAACAATTGACAGAACAATGGGTGTATGATCGGACGAAATGTTAGGATAAATCTGCATTTTCACTTTGGCTAAGTGGGGCACTTCCACAAAAAAGTAGTCCAATCTGACTTTTTTTTGGTGGGGATAAGAATAAAAAGTAAAGCCAGGATCCATCGGAAACAGGGTGCTCCAAACATCCACCAGACCGTAATCTTTTAACAAATTAAGGAGGGCCCTGCAAACCTGCGGCTTCCGGCCTTTGTAAGTCTTCACTCCCCCATCAATCTCATGCTTTGTTAAATTAATGTTCATATCCCCGCAGATAATCAGGGGGGTAGCCCAGGTTGCAAGTTCAACATGCACTTTGTCCATAACCCCAGAGTCATCTATATTAGAGCCATAGATATTACATTTTGTAAAATTCCCATGTTGCCCCCACATTCAACCATCCCCCACCTACCATTTGTTTCTGTTGCTTTCCATCGTATCGTAACCAAAATGGCTACCCCCCGCGTCATACCAGATTGTTGGGACGAGGCTAAAATAATAAACCCCAGTTCTGCTAATACTTGATGCTTATTCCAAGGGAAATGGGTTTCTTGCAGGCAGACCACATCTGGAGCGACATGGCGCAGCTTAGCCGCTACTCTTCTTCGTTTATTAAAGTTGTTTAGCCCAGAAACGTTTAGCGAGCATATTCGAAGGTCTCTAATAGTAGATATAAGGCTCAGCTAGAAATTCCGCAGGAATAGGCCCATTTAACCTTAGAAAAACCATCAAATAGTTTTTTGTCAATTTGCCTACCATATTATTTATTAAGTTCCGTACCATCTTGAAATGCAAGTGTGGATTTTTTGTCCCCTTTTAACCCCTCCACCAAGTCCCTCCACCTACCCTTCCCTCCCTCTACCCAGCTACCCCCTTGCCCACCCTTCCCAATAACGAGGCGTTCGGACTTATGGTCCTGTAGATGTAACTGGCAAGTCCCCGCACCCCCCACAAGACTGCTACTCTACAACTCTGTTCACTCCTAAAAAAACAAATAGGAAAGAAATCGTTCCTTCCTACTACAGAGAGACCTTAACCTATCTATAGATTATGTGCCCGACAAATCTTCTTAAAGAAAGGAAAGATACGGCATCCCTAGCAACTATTACGCCTTGTAGCAAACACAAAATTTTTTTTTTTTTTTAAATTAGTACTCTGTCACTTCATTCGAAAACTACATACCCCCCTGAATTCCTTCTGTCTTGCTGCACCGGTGATTAATATTTATCTGGTTGGGCTGGTAATCTTGCTTAAAAATTCCTTAGCCTGCCCCACATTAGTAAAGAAGTATGTTCGCTCCTTAAATGATCTTCAACTTTGCAGGATTAAGAAGGACCACTTGAGCGCCCGTGGCCTGTATTGGGGTAATTAACTGTCGTAGTTACCATCGGTTGTCAACCGTATATTTACAGAAATCGGGGGTTACAAAAAACTCAAACCCTGGGCCAGGCCGTCTTTTATCGGGTCTTGCAAGTTTGAATACCTCTTCTCGGGCAAGAAAGCTATTAAAAGAGATTAATAGAGCCCTAGGCCTGCCCATATTTCTCTCTACCCCTTTCTCCATTCCTTGAACTGCAGTCCCTTTCAATTTGAATGGAAAACGGTGTGCTCTTTCGACCTCCCTGTCCCAGTCCCACTTTGTAAGTTCCGGGAAGGCTTCTTGACCTTCTTTGCCTTCAGGGAGTTGGAGGACCCTCAGGTTATTGCGACGAGCCCTGTTCTCAAAATCCACCAGTTTCCAGAGAGTATCCTCCTTTAACCCTTGTAGCGCTTCTGTAGCTCCTTTCTGCTGCTCTACTGCATCTTCCAAGCTAGAAATGCGAGTCTCAGCCTCGTTAAACCTGTTAGCTGCATCTGCTTGTGACTTTGCAAGCCTTCGGACTGAATTTTGGAGCTTGCGACACATACTCTGCACTCTGTGGCTCTCCTCCATAGTCTCATCCCGCAGTGAAATTATGGATTCATAAATCAGTTTTAATGAAATCTCAGTACTCCCTTTGGCGGCGGACTCCTCTGTCCCTATTTCATTCCTTGTATGATCTGAGACTTCCATGTTTAAGTCACGCACAGTAGAAGGGCTATCCTCTGTAATGTCAATGGAGTCCTCCTGGCATAAACTACTTGCCGGGCTCCCACCTTGCAAACTAATTTGCAAGGCGTATTGAGATGCTAAGTCCTCACAGGACGAGGGCAACGATGCTTCAGACATGGAGTAAAAGTCACCAGACTCACCATCGGGTTGAGCCTGTTCCTGTTCCTGTCCCTGCTCCTTGCCTCCAGCGGCACCAAGGGCAGAGGTCTCCCCAAGTTCTTGACTCTCCATGATGTTAGTAGTAATTTTAGAGGGGGAGCCCGCAGTTGTAACCTTTACATTTTCCCCCTTAGCTCTCTCAATTTCTATCGCTGCTGCCGCTGCAAAGATAGAGGGGATCACCCCATTCTTGTCTGCCCCACCCCCAGTTGTGATCGCATTGGCACTTAGCTGTGCTCCCTTCACTTTCCCTGGCTCCACTGGTGTTTTGGGTTGGGTCTTCTTGCTCGTACCAGTTTTGCCCCCTTCTTTGGGAGCGCCGTTTTCCCCAAGGTCCTCTGCGGCTTTCTCTTTCCCCATTGTACCTTTGGGAGCCATATCTTCACCCTTTGGTGCTTTAAAGTCCGTCTGCCGACTAACAAAGGTCTCACAAAAGTCTCACTCTGCACCCGCTTACACTCTGTGCCTTGCCATGCCACTCAATGCAGCAATCCTCGCAGTGTCACTCCGCCCGGTGCTATGAAGCAATTGGGTCTCCTGCAAAAAACCCAGTATTCCAAGCTGCAAGACACGTAAGCGTTTCTGGCGTTTTCCCGGCGTTTCCCTCCGTCGCTTCCCTCAGAGCCTGCAAAGTCGGGAAGCCGTGCTGAGCCCAGATCGGCCCAGTCAGCCACAGGTGTGTCATGTCAGAAGCTCAGGTGGGGAGCGCCGTAATCCACCAGGCGCCGCCGCTCCAATGCCGGTGAGTTTCTCCCTCCTAGCTCCGCAAATTCACATGTCACGGCGCTATCAGCAACAGGAATCTAAAATCGGTTACTCTGCTCAGTGCGGTTTCAATCAGCCGTCCTACATCCACCACAGTATTGCGGGTTCCGATGAAACGCCAACTCTGCCAGACAGGTCAGGTCTTCTCGGCTGTTGCAATCAATCAATCAATCAAGCATTTATATAGCGCACTACTCACCCGGAATGTCTCAAGGCGCTTGGGGAGGGGGGTCCGCTACTGCTCGAACAGCCAGGTCTTGAGTAGCTTCCTGAAGGCGAGGTGGTCTTGGGTCAGGCGGAGGTGGGTCGGGAGGGAGTTCCAAGTCTTGGCTGCCAGGTAGGAGAAGGCCCTTCCTCCTGTGTTGACTCTTCGGATGCGGGGGACGGCGGCGAGGGCATGGCTGGTCGATCGAAGCTGACGTGTGGGAGTGTAGAAGTTGAGGCGGCTGTTGAGGTATCTTGGGCCTTGGTTGTGTAGGGCTTTGTGTGCGTGGGTGAGGAGACGGAAGGTGATTCTCTTGTGGACCGGGAGCCAGTGTAGGTCTCTCAGGTGTCCGGAGATGTGGCTGTGTCGGGGGATGTCGAGGATGAGTCTTGCTGAGGTGTACTGGATCCGCTGGAGTCTTTTCTGGAGTTTGGCAGTGGTTCCGGCGTAGAGGGAGTTGCCGTAGTCCAGTCGGCTGGTGACGAGGGCCTGGGTGACCGTCTTTCTGGTCTCGGTGGGGATCCACCGGAAGATCTTACGTAGCATGCGCAGAATGTTGAAGCACGACGAGGAGACGGCGTTGACTTGTCTGGTCATGGAAAGGGAGGAGTCCAGGATGAAGTACTTCGGCGGAAAACCACGGGGCTGTTGGTGATTCTCTCTGCGACATCATCCTTTTAGCAGGTGCCACTTGTTCCACCATATCTCCAATCCATTGGAGGGTCGGCCATATCCCACCATCTTCCACAGTCTGGGCATGTAACCGAGTCTGAGAACGATTCAGGATCGAGGGAGTGGGCTTTGCACGGCCCTGTTAGATCGAAGGCCAGCAAGTCTTGCCTAGACCAACTGATCCTGACAGGCTCGGACCCCGATGGGGCAGCATAACTGGCCTTGGCCCCAGTCCGGCCGCGGACGGGCGCAGACGGGCTGGACTTAGGCGCGTCTTCGTCGCGCCATCGTCGCGCCCGCTGCGCGGCCGGATGCACATTGACTCTAGTAGAGCCTAGCCGGGAAGTGATGCTGGGGGTGGGAGGAGTCTCGTCCCTCCGCTCAAGCGGCACACAAAAGCCGTGGCGGAACAGGGACGGACCGGGACACTACTCGCGCTGCTCTCACCAAGTGCGGCGGGATTGAAGGCACCTTTTAAAGGCTGTATGCTGTGGGTGGGAGGAGTCGCGTCCCTCCGCTCAAGCGGCACACAAAAGCCGAGGCGGAACGGGGACGGACCGGGACACTACAAGGGGCCAGAAAGCTCGTACAACCAGCCTAACAGTGTATGTTTCCCCGCAGATGAAATTACAAGCTCCCGCCAGAAAATAAGTTTTTTAAAATTGCACACCCTACTGAAGTTGTCAAAGTCACAGTACACGTAAAAAATAAACACAAAGCAGTTTTTAAAATGAGGCTTTCCACAACACGCCGCCCAGCGCCTTGCTCGCGCTGCTCTCACCAAGCGCGGCAGGATTGAAGGCACCTTTTAAAGGCTGTATGCTGTGGGTGGGAGGAGTCGCGTCCCTCCTCTCAAGCGGCACACAAAAGCCGTGGCGGAAAGGGGACGGACCGGGACACTACAAGGGGCCAGAAAGCTCGTACAACCAGCCTAACAGTGTATGTATCCCCGCAGATGAAATTACATGCTCCCGCCAGAAAATACGTTTTTTAAAATTGCACACGCTACTGGAGTTGTCAAAGTCACAGTACACGTAAAAAATAAACACAAAGCAGTTTTTAAAATGAGGCTTTCCACAACACGCCGCCCAGCGCCTTGCTCGTACTGCTCTCACCAAGCGTGGCGGGATTGAAGGCACCTTTTAAAGGCTGTATGCTGTGGGTGGGAGGAGTCGCATCCCTCCGCTCAAGCGGCACACAAAAGCCGTGGCGGAAAGGGGACGGACCGGGACACTACAAGGGGCCAGAAAGCTCGTACAACCAGCCTAACAGTGTATGTATCCCCGCAGATGAAATTACATGCTCCCGCCAGAAAATAAGTTTTTTAAAATTGCACACGCTACTGGAGTTGTCAAAGTCACAGTACACGTAAAAAATAAACACAAAGCAGTTTTTAAAATGAGGCTTTCCACAACACGCCGCCCAGCACCTTGCTCGCGCTGCTCTCTTCAAGCATGAGTGGAAATCGATGCACCAGAAAAGCACACCATTACTAATTTCCTTCAATTCCTTCTCCACTTTCTTACTCTCTCTCTCTCTCTCTCTCTCTCTCTCTCTCTCTCTCTGTATTTCCTTCCCCAGAGTGCCTATGGCTTTTACTCCTCATCTATTCTTCAATATAAGTATTTTATTCTTTGGTAACCTGCATTATAAACAACATTGTAGCACCCTTTAACTCTGTGAATTCATTTATTCTTTTTCACTCATTCGTTCATTCACTCTCTGCCTTACTTTCTTATCTTCTGAATTCTCCTTACTTCTCCCTTAGAAACCTTCTGGAGCATCCGCCGTCAACCAAGCAACGAAGAAATCAGGAACTGAAGTATTCAATGGGTAAAGTATTAATTCTTCTCTTTATATTTATTTTTTCATATTTACTTTAAATTGGTATTTCTCTCTAGCTCTAAATTACCGAACTAACTAACCGACGGACCGAAGTGCTCTAACCTGCACCTAAGCCTGGCACAAAATTGCACTCTTTCTATCTAAATAGACTACAGAAAGAACGTGACTAATCTCTGAAAATCCGTTGGTGAAGAGCCTCATTCTAAAATCAACCGGCGCACTTCACAGCTGGTCTAGACCTCACACCTGTGTCCAGGAACTGAGGACTAGACCGGCAACTTCCACCGCGGTCCTCCCTGTTGGTAGTACAGAGGAGAATGCCCGGTTCCGTGCTATAATCACCCACGACATTTTGCGAGCGGGTGATCTTTGCAATGCCGGTTCAATGGCAGATACTACGAGACAAAGAAGAGCTTTGATTCCTTTTTTCTGCACCCTGACACCTGTCCAGGGGGTGCAGAAGAGGTGAGGCCTGTACTGTGCTGAGGAGGTGAGACCTGTTCAGGGGATGCAGAGGAGTTGAGGCCTGTCCTGGGCTGGGGGTGCAGTCGAGGTGCGGCCTATCCAGGAGGTCTATGCCGAGGCATTGAAGGGCGGTGTGTCGCTGGCATCTATAAGTGATGCAGTCATATCAGTGCCCTCTAAGCCTGGAAAAGACCCTGTAAGTGTACATCTAATCGCCCTCTGCCACTGCGTAACAGCGATAATAAATTCCTGCCTGAGGTGATGCGACTCGGCTATCCCTCCTACTAGAGAAAATAGTCTCCCCTGTAGAGTTGGGATTTGTCCCACATAAATCCACAGCGGTTCATCTACGGACGGTATTCGCAGTATTCGCAGTGCTGCATTATGTAAACCCAAACATGAAGTCAGCTGATGCCGATAAGGCGTTTGACTCCCTGGAGTAGCCTTTTATGATCGAGACGTTTAGGCGGCTTGGTATGTCAGGGAGTTTGAGATCACGTATGAAGCTGCTGGGCACACAGCCTATGGCCTGCGTTTACGTAAATGGGCTCAACTCAGACTCCATTCAGATCGCCTGGGGCACTGGGCTTAGTGTTATAATTTCTGATGTCTTCGTCTCAAACTGGAGGGTCGCTAATTTGAATCCTGGTTGGTGCACTAGGGAATAGTGGCTTGTATATTTTTACAGTGCTGTGACGTCTGCCCGTGAGAGACAGCACTTTGAATAGGAAAGCCAATAGTTTAAAGAAAGAATTAAACTAAATATAAAATAGGCTACACAAATTATAGGATGGGCTGTACAGAGTATAAGATCAGTCGAGCCTAATTTGTAAAAAGAGAAAAAGTGTAAATTCTTACTGTGCTATCAGATGTTACATGTTTAGTTACCGCAATCATACTGTAGCTAGTGTTAACCTTTTTTTAAGGTTTCCATGAAAATACTGCATTAAAGAAGTACTGGTAACACCCTCACAGTAATCTTAAAAAGAATTACTCTTTGTCACCGTGAACCTCCAGGTTTGTCGCGCCCTCAGGTGGTCTGCTCCATTGTCTGCACTCACCTAGTGCAGCTCGGTGATGCCAGCACAACTGAAACAGCCTGGTTGGGCGCACACATCTCAGCTATAAAAGTCCTGCTCGTTGGGTGGCAGGAGCTGCCAGGCAGCAAGGATCCCGAAGTGAGTGTCCACATGCCAGTTTGTGGATCGTGTTAGCAACCCAATCATATCAGCATACTACGATTCTTTGCAGCCACCAAACAAGCAAACTGACCCAGGAGTTACAAGTTAGCCATGGCGGTTCCGGGCAATTGCTTACATTGATGGCCCCACCCAGGTCTCTGGCCCTCTAGACCGCTATCTAAACAGAGGACATGCCCTTTTGAGAAGCTGGTAACCCCAGTGCTTCTTCGAACAGTTCTTTTATAATGGCGCTTCATTTTAAGCGACCAACTCTCACCCCAATGGCCTCCTCAAATGGTGCGATGTTTGGGTGACATTCGTTCTGCAAATTCCTGAAGCGTGCATAAAGCACAAGCCCGAAACCCATCAGCCTATATCTTCCAGGATCAACACCTAATGAAAAGAACAAACGCAGAATTCAAATGTTTTGATAGACCAATGTCATAGTCACTGTAGTCGTTCACCGTATTAGCAGGTCTTTTGTAATTAGGCGCTCCTACGTGGAAACGGTTCTTACGTGGTCACTATTAATAAGGGGTTATTGTTCATCATTGCGGATACACTCTCTAACTTGATACTTCTGCTTTTCCTTAACCTTTGTGTGGTTCTAAAAGTACCAGTAACCTTTATAAAGCAAGTCGGTAAACTTTATAATGTTGTCTATCAGTTGTCCCTTTATCCCCTTCTTGTAAAATATGCAAACCAAACTTGAAATAAGTACACTTTGTTGTGAGAATAGCTATTGTTGCCGCTGATTTCTTTTATTGCAGCACAGCAATGCCTCTATTCTTAATCAAACATTGATTATTCGAATAGTATTGATTTCATTCCAGAGTGACTTTTGCACCATTAAGGCGATAAATAATACGTTGACCTCATATTTGAGTTGGATCGGTTTATCCTATTAGCGTCCTATCCTGTCCTTCGTCGTTGTTTTCTAGTGAGCGGCCTAGGCTCTAGAGGATCATAGGGCTCTCCCCCTCCCTTTGCTTCGACAGTGTTTGCCTTTAGAGATGCTGATATGAAGTGCGGAGACCTGCAGTTAAGCAGCTCTGAACGAGTGAATGAATTCCATGCTGGTGGTTTGAGCTGGGAACGTGCCTTTCATGTTTATTTCTTCCATCCAGCCTTCTTCTAGGTACATACATTGTCAGATAAGGAGACAGAGGCACAGAAAGAGGAGGATTTGCCTAGTACTAAACAGTTTAAGTCTGATGAACACAGAACTACTTTTTCCAAAGGTTATTACTTGGCCACGTTACATTCTGGTGAATAGTCCATGAGAGTGGGCACTGTGTACCCCTCCCCCCACCAGAGGCAATGTCTATGTGGTAATCAAACTCTCGTGTCATCGGTAGGCTAAGGGTAAGATTTATTCACCACACACCCAACTGCACCAGGAATGTAACTGTCGGGAACACTCAAGTCAATGCATCAACAAGAGGATGCCAGGGTTCAATTCCCCGCCACGGCGGGTCTTGGGCTCACAAATTCCACGAACCTGATAATTCTCGCCTCAGTGCCTATTACAATCATGGAGTTCCACTCTGCAACTCTGGGCAATAGCTTGCTTAATCTCCACACCGGCCCCCACAACGCTAAGGATGCCTGGCCTCCACCTTGGGGGTGCCCAGGAGTGGGCACCTCACAGGGAAAGCCAGGATGGGTTCCACAGCAGTATTCGTACAAGCGCCTTGAGACCCTTGCGGGTGAGTAGAGCGCTATACAAGTATCAATTTACATTTTACATTTACAACAACACTCCTGGCAACGCATCAACAACACTCCTGGCGACGCATCAACAACAACATTCCAGGAGTCGCTGGAAGGAATCTTTAGTTAAAGACACATCACCACAGTCTGGGCCCATTTTTAAAAGCACAGTTTTACTTACAACTTTAGGATGGTTGTAAATACCCCGATCTTGGACATAAATGGGGGGCGAGGCATAAATGTACTTAGTAACTCCTGAAGCTCACTATTTTACAAATTGTAGGTCAGGGTTAAACACGTAGTCTCCTGGTTACACAATTTCCTAGTGCAATAAACCACATGTAGGGTGGTGGAGATTGTGAGGGAGAGGCAGAGGGACTACAATCCCAGAATAAGAACCTGTATAGTGGCCCTGTCGAGAAGTAACATTTGGTGTTTATTTCCAGCATCTTTAGGTAAAGTGGTAAAGCCGGGATTAGACGTTATGTCTCCCCTCGGCCCCTCCTAGGATGATTGGTCTGTGTGTAAAGGCGCTTTCGTGTTCTGGATTCATGTGAGGTGCAGAGCCCATTTTAGGTGTCGCCCTTGTATCTAAGTAGCCTCTAAAGTTGTGTGCTGTTCCATAACGTTAGTGACAATCTGCATCCTCTCCTCTCACTGCTTGCCCCGTTGCTGCTTTTTAGAGTCACTCCTCATATTGAAATTCTTTGTAAAGCAGATGACCCTTGAAGGGAAGATTATAATCTCTCTGACACCCCTTAGTACGTAATATCCCATACCTGGCCCAAAAACAAAAAAACGGACTCTGCATGATTTACTATATGGTAATACTTCCTTAAAATATTGCTCATTTTGCCATGTTTCAGTCCATATGAAACTAGTCTTTTCCCTCCCACCCTCTTGTCCACACAGTACACTAGATCACGCCAGGTATTACATTCTCACCTGCATCAGATTCTCCTAGCGCCTTGCCCGTGTTATTGCATTGTTTGCTTCAGATTCTCCTCGTGCCTGGCCTGTGTTATTGCATTGTTTAAATCAGATTTTCCTTGTGCCTGGACTGTGTTATTGCAGTGTTTGTGTCAGATTTACCTAGTGCCTGGACTGTGTTATTGGATTGTTTGCTTCAGATTCTCCTCGTGCCTGGACTGTGGTATTGGATTGTTTGCTTCAGATTCTCCTCGTGCCTGGCCTGTGTTATTGCATTGTTTGCATCAGATTCTCCTCGTGCCTGGACTGTGTTATTGCATTGTTTGCTTCAGATTCTCCTCGTGCCTGGCCTGTGTTATTGGATTGTTTGCATCAGATTATCTTGGTGCCTAGCCTGTGTTATTGCATTGTATGCATCAGATTCTCCTAGTGCCTGACCTGTGATATTGCATTGTGTCCACCGGATTCTTCTAGTCCCTTTCCCATGTTTTTGTAGTATTTACTTCAACCTTAATGCCTGGCCCATGTTATTGCATTGTTTGCGTCAGATTCTCCTAGTGCCTCACCCGTGTTATTGCCTATTTGCTTCAACCCTACTGCCTGGCCCATGTTATTGCATTGTTTGCATCAGATTCTAGTACCTGGTCTGTGTTATTGCACTGTTTGCATCAGATTCTCATAGTGCCTGTTCTGTGTTATTGCATTGTTTGAGTCAGATTCTTCCAGTGCCTGGCCTGTGTTATTGCAGTGTTTGGATCAGATTATCTTGGTGCCTGGCCCGTGTTATTCCATTGTTTACATCAGATTCTTCTAGTGCCTAGCCTGTGTTATTGCATTGTTTGCATCAGATTCTCTTGGTGCCTGGCCCGTGTTACTGCATTGTTTGCATCTAGTGCACGGTCCGTGTTATTGCATTGTTTGCATCAGATTCTCCTAGTACCTGATCTGTGTTATTGAACTGTTTGCATCAGATTCTCTTGGTGCCTGGCCTGTGTTATTGCATTGTTTGCATCAGATTTTTCTGGTGCCTCGCCCGTGTTATTGCATTGTTTGCATCAATCCTAGTGCCTGGCCTGTGTTATTGCATTGTTTGAGTCAGATTTTCCTGCTGCTTGGCCCGTGTTATTGCATTGTTTGCATCAGATTCTCCTAGTGCCTGGCCTGTGATATTGCATTGTGTCCACCATATTCTTCTAGTCCCTTACCCATGTTTTTGTAGTATTTGCTTCAACCTTATTGCCTGGCCCATGTTATTGCATTGTTTGCGTCCGATTCTCCTAGTGCCTCACCCGTGTTATTGCCTTATTTGCTTCAACCCTACTGCCTGGCCTGTGTTATTGCATTGTTGGCATCTAGTGCACGGCCCGTGTTATTGCATTGTTTGCATCAGATTCTCCTAGTACCTGGTCTGTGTTATTGCATTGTTTGCATTCAGATTCTCATAGTGCCTGTTCTGTGTTATTGCATTGTTTGCATCAGATTCTCTCAGTGCCTGGCCTGTGTTATTGCATTGTTTGCATCAGATTCTCCTCGTGCCTGGCCTGTGTTATTGCATTGTTTGCATCAGATTCACCTCGTGCCTGGCCTGTGTTATTGCATTGTTTGCATCAGATTATCTTGGTGCCTGGCCCGTGTTATTGCATTGTTTGCATCAGATTCTCCTAGTGCCTGGCATGTGTTATTGCATTGTTTGCATCAGATTCTTCTAGAGCCTGGCCTGTGTTATTGCATTGTTTGCATAGGATTCTCTTGGTGCCTGTCCCGTGTTATTGCATTGTTTGCATCTAGTGCGCGGCCTGTGTTATTGCATTGTTTGCATCAATCCTACTGCCTGGCCTGTGTTATTGCATTGTTTGCGTCTAGTGCCCGGCCTGTATTATTGCATTGTTTGCATTAGATTCTTCTAGTGCCTGGTCTGTATTATGATTCAAAAAGGGGGTGGTGATGGACAGAGTATCTGAATTAAGCAGAACACTCCTACCCAGTCAACAGATCAGGGCTTGATCCATCACCGTTTTTTAGCTTACTGCACCACCCCAGTTCAGAACCTGGCTACATGCAAATTAGTCTGTCCCTGGCCCAGTGCATCATGGGAACAGGGCAGACCAAACTACCAAGCCAATTCTTTACTGGAAAGGACGCAAGCTTCCGGGGACCGGTTTCTGGCATTACAGCTGTCTTCGGCCCGGCTTGCTTGAATCCTGATGGTGCAGTGAGCAAGGGACTCACATCTGAGCATACCCTTCCACACTCGTGGTGGCCAGAACGATTCAAAAAGGGGGTGGTGATGGACAGAGTATCTAATTAAGCAGAACACTCTTACCCAGTCAACAGATCAGGGCTTGATCCATCACCGTTTTTTAGCTCACTGCACCATCCCAGTTCAGAACCTAGCTACGTGCAAATTAGTCTGTCCCTTGCCCAGTGCATCATGGGAACAGGGCAGACCAAACTACCAAGCCAATTCTTTACTGGAAAGGACGCAAGCTTCCGGGGACCGGTTTCTGGTATTACAGCCGTCTTCGGCCCGGCTTGCTTGAATCCTGATGGTGCAGTGAGCAAGGGACTCACATCCGAGCATACCCTTCCACACTCGTGGTGGCCAAAACGATTCAAAAAGGGGGTGGTGATGGACAGAGTATCTGAATTAAGCAGAACACTTCTACCCAGGCCTGTTTTATTGCATTGTTTGCATCAGATTCTTCTAGAGCCTGGCCTGTGTTATTGCATTGTTTGCATAGGATTCTCTTGGTGCCTGTCCCGTGTTATTGCATTGTTTGCATCTAGTGCACGGCCTGTGTTATTGCATTGTTTGCATCAGTCCTACTGCCTGGCCTGTGTTATTGCATTGTTTGCGTCTAGTGCCCGGCCTGTATTATTGCATTGTTTGCATTAGATTCTTCTAGTGCCTGGTCTGTATTATTGCATTGTTTGCGTCAGGTTGTCACAACACCTGGCCTGTGTTATTGCATTGTTTGCGTCACGTTTTTCTAGTACCTGGTCTGGTATTGCATTATATGTGCTGCTTTTGGTATGTTATTATTTTAATAGTTGCAGCTTTTCTAACAAACATGGTACCTTTTATCCCAATCAAGTGCATCTGACTGCAAGGACACTGCCCTCCTCCTGCAGTGTTGTGTGGCGTTTTAGGCTCTGAGTGAATTTTCCCGATTCATGCCCTTATATAGGTATGATTCACGCTGCCCTTATATAGGCATAGAAATCAAGTACTTATTTAGACATATCCCATGCAGACCAAATACAGGCATGGCTACTTCCACCCGTACCAAACGTCTAGGCTGTCCTGTTTTCAGTTTCTATTTTTGGTACATTCTGGTGGGGTTTTTTCAGTGTTTTCAATATCTTAAAAAACAGTTGTTATCAGTGGTTACACATTTTCACGCCACTAAAAACAACAGAAAAAGTGTTTTTCCGGTGTTTATGGAACGTTTTGCTTTTATCATTGCTTGGTTTCTGCACTGAAAGAACATGGTATATAGACAGTGTACGTATAGTGTATATGTGGTCCAAAGAGATTTTTCCAAATTAATCTTATTGTAGTACACCATACAATACTTCTTCAGTGAGTCTTTGGTCATGTGCGCTCGCGCTTTCCTTCCCATGTAAACTTCTGTGAAAAGGCCCTCTCAGCATTCATAGCCCCTTCAGCTAAGGGGCACAGTTGGGATGACTCTTTCTTTGATGCCACATAATGCACGAAATGATAAATATTTGCATTTTAGTTCCTGGGCATAAGAAAACAGTGCACCAGAATGAACTAAAAAGTCAATAGCATCCCTCATTAACTCGGAAGATTGTAAAGATGCTTTCAGCATACCATCTAACAAGTGGCAAGGATCTCCTTCAGGGATTCACTTCAGCTCGGGTATCAATTTTGACAGGTCATCACACAAATTTTTTATATACGTAGCTGAATCACTGCAAGTACAAACAATATCACTCCAATCTTTGTTGAACTTGGAAAGAACCTTTTTGCAGAGCATAAGTGACACTGCGTTCCATGTTTTCCAAAAGTCTGGTGTCACGTTTGCACCACTATCCCAGATGCTTGGTGATATATATACTTGTCACTATATCTGCATTTAATGTTTGAAGCATGAGGTGTTGGCAATTCACCTACTATCAATACTGACCCACTAGAAACTATGGTCTGATGTATTAAGGGTTTTTACCCATTCTCTGTGGGTGAATGTGATGACACATATTAGGAAAGATTTTTATGAAACTAGCCATTTTACCTATCCGTGAAAGAATAAAATGCAGCCAAAATATCAAATGTGAGTTTGATATGTCCTGATTCTCTACAGTTTATAAAATAATTAAACTAAACCTAAAACGTAAACCTAAACCCTGCATCTTTAGACCAAAGGCCGTAAAACTGAAAAAAGCAAAAGGAAGAAGAAAAAATATTTTAGTGGCATCCCTAAAGAACAAAACTCAAGCAGAATAATGTTAGCCAGGCTTTCTTACTGCTAGCTTGTATAACAAAGTTACATTTTATTGACCCCTTCAGTAAGAACAAAATGACTCTTTCCCTTTATTTTTCCTTTCTTTGAATGGCATTTAGTTTGTGGTTATGCAGGTGTTTTTTCAGTGTTTATATGTTTTCACTGGTTAGGGCTATTTTTCTTTCAATGGGTTTTATCAGTTATTATAGGTTTAAACCTAAAACCGCACAACCTACAAACGTCACAACGATTTCTTGGAAAATCGACTTAAGCAGTTAGGGAACTTCCCCATGCTCAAATATTGATTTGTCCAAGAACCCATGTACTTTGCAAAGAACAACTATTCCCTAGGGGTTCTTTCCTAACATTATTATGCCCGACTTTTTGTCAAACTATGGCATTCCTAGACACCTTCGAGGTATAAATATACCTCCACTTGCTCTAGCAAGACACAGTGGTTCGGAGCAGTTCGACTATCTACTTGCCCGACAGAGCTCGCTAAAGCAAGTGCTGACGGAAGCCGACCCTCCAGTTGACGCACTGATCAGGAAGCTGTCTCTTCTCCTACCGAGAATCCAGCTCCAGTGTTTCCAAGCTCCCCTTGTGGGGTGTTGGGAAATCGAGTCCCGAGACAGAGATACCAGACCTCCTTCATTCTAACTAAGGTATGGAGCTGATTAGAACCTAGAGAAATCTTCGATAGATTCTTGGCAAAGAAATCTAAACCTATTCTACACAATACTTACTTCTTCCCTTGAACTAGACTTAGGTTAAGTACATCAGGGTAGGCGTATTTTAGAAGCATCAGTTGAGTATTTTAGCCTATGTATTTATGTATGTATTTTTATATGGCTTAGAAACCAGAGAAGTGTGGCTCAATGCTTAGAGCTGCAGACCTTGATGCAGAATGCTGGCCAGGGACCAGGGTTCGATTCCCGCCTCGGCGGGTTTCGAGCTTAAATTCCTCTGACCGGATATTCTCGCCTCAGTGCCGATTCTAAGCATGGGTCCCACGCTGCAACTCTGGGCAATAGCTTGCTTAGTCTCCACAAAGGCCCCCTGATACACAAGGGATGCCTGGTTTCACCATGGGATGCCCAGGAGTGGACACCCCACAAGGAAAAGCCAGGAGGGGTTCCCTTGTGGTAGGAGTACAAGCGCCGGGATGCCTCCGGGTCACTGTTCGCGCTATACAAATACGCCATGTGAGAAGGTGGCCTGATATGCAGTGGTCACT